>NW_027185352.1:1393092-1410592 GCF_022577435.1 Embiotoca jacksoni | reverse complement strand
AGAAACAGCTGAATCAACGTATATCATTTATTGATTGTACAAAAAAATACACAAACAGAAAACCGAGTGTTCGTGATAACTACAGTCTGGATATAAAACTACAGTCTGGATATAAAACTACAGACTGGATATAAAACCACAGACTGGATATAAAACACAGACTGGATATAAAACACGGACTATTTATAAAAGTGTTCGTAGCTTCAGGTCTATAAAATGGTTCCGATGCAGAAGTGTCTTCAGCTGCAATACCAGCGAGTGCCACTAGAGGTCGGCTCCAAAAAGCCTCCGGCTCCATAGACTCCCATTCAACTTCTCTCATCAAATCCAAAGTGAATAAAATGTGTCCATCAGTTATCTCGGTGTTGTTAGCTAAAGTCACTCCTTCTTATTAGTTTTCTGGAGGTCCATCTGAAAATAATCCCTCATTCATTAGAAAAGAAGATTCAAGAAGACCTGTTTTTGGGGGCGTGTCTGTTTGATTGACAGGCCTGTGGTGCAGTCAGGTTTTTGCTTATAGAACAGGGAGGTGACATTCAATCACAACCAGTCACTGCAGATGCCCGTGGAGATGTACTGAGAGCTGCTCACCTGTGATCAAATCAAGATACAAGTTAATACCAGGTGGGAAAATCATCCCATAATGGGAAAGCATCAGAGATAGAATTGTGCAGAAGAGTGACACTAAATATAATTTATACAGATCATTAAGTTGTACGTTTCATCATCGCAACATTTTGCAGCCAGCAGAGAGCCTCATCTCTTGATAATGTGAAGAGAACTTGTGTGATACCACTGCAGGTACTTCTCATCATGCATCCAACATACATAATGGAACGTCAACCACAGAAGATTGTAGTTGTCATGTGCTTGATTTGATTTATATTCCTCTGTAGTTCTGCATGTGTTTGGATCTTTGGAGACTTTAACATTGCTCCTAGAATTTCAATAAAGTTCTGAATAAGTCTGAACAAACCTGAAGAACAGAAAGTCCAGAGAGGACGCAGAGAGAGATGGTGGATCTTAAAAAGTGATATAGGGATTTTATTGCTCTTAAAAAATAACAGTAAAAACTGAAGCTAAACTATACCGACTTTTTGTCCAAAACCACGGACCGCTGACTCTATTTCCCACAATGCATCCAGTAGCAACCATTAAACAGACCCTCCCCGAGTTTTAAATGCCCACAAAATTGGTGCATTGAACCTTTAACTTTGGAGTTTACAACTTTTTATACTTTGTGATCACAGGAAGACAAATCTTACTATTCAAGATTAAAAAAAAAAAAAAAAAAATCTTTTGTTTCTGCGTATTATATATTATTTTATATTTATATATATATATATAAATAAATAAATATAGCATCGCTGGCTTTCCGTCCCTTGTAATGTAAACAGTATCTGTAATAATGGATCGACTCGTAGGTTTGACAGGATAGAAGAAATACATTTTTTTTTTAGAAATTATGACTTTATATAAACAGCACAGAATCCACTTTTTGACACGAATTGTGAACAGTTCAACCAAACAAATATTTTCCTTCTAAAAATGATTTAAATTGAGGGATTTTAGAGGCTTTCAGAGGTTAAATTATATTATACGATACATCATGATGAAAACAGCTAAATGTGAAAAGATGCTGAGAAGTACTGATCCCTCAGGATTTTCTCCTTGGTAACCTCTGCTTCAGGCCTCCATCCCTCAAACTATCAAACAATCATCACAGCGATGTTCAGTTCGCCGATACAAAACTGAGAAATGCGGCAAATCCTCCAGTTTAGGAAGCCAGAACTGGATGATTTCAGAAGTTTTGATTGACTGATTGATTAAACAGTTAGATGTCAGATTGTAACACCTAAAACATATCAGTATATAAAATAATGTCTTAATACTGATAGTAGTAGTATTTGTATTATTAGTTGTATGTGTGTGTGTGTGTGTGTGTGTGTGTGTGTGTGTGTGTGTGTGTGTGTGTGGATGCTGTAATGATTTGCAGGCCTCTCCCAAGTGATCCTCAGGAAGTGAAGTCAGAGGGGCCACAGGAAACACACTCATCTGTTTCCTGTGTTGAATCCTCGCGCCCCCCCCCCCATCCCCCCATCCCTCACCCCAACAACTTGTTTTTGTCTGGAAATCTGTCCTATTTTCCCCCTACTCATTTTCCCCTTGCTGTGTGTGTGTGTGTGTGTGTGTGTGTGTGTGTGTGTGTGTGTGTGTGTGTGTGTGTGTCAGACAGATCAGGTCACAGTGGTTGTGCACACGCTGAATATCCATGTAGCTGCAGCCTTTAACCTCTGAAGGCTTCACACACTTTGTTTTCAGCAAACTTCTTTGTCAGACTCTTTTTCCCAGCATGCCCTGCCACCTCACCCCATGCTCGAACACTTCTCTGAGTTGAATAAACCACTTGTCCTTGTCAGAGGACTCACTGCACTAATTTAGCAACCATCCTCTTGAATATGTGTTTCAGGCTGCTGTGAGTTAATATAAGGCTTTTATTTGTCTTGGAGAACGCTCTCTGAGGTATTTTTAGCTTTACAATACAGAAACAATTAAATATGCACAATCTGAAATGTTTCTCTCAAGAGGCAGACTGAGCATGAAAGAATATAAAAAGTAGAAGAGAACAGATCACCAGTGAGCTCTGTGGTTAGAAGACCTGTTGGCATAGCAACCAATTGGGTTTGGGAATTAACCGTGTGTGATTTGAAAGCATGGTTGATCAGTCTGTATGTCAGCGCTGGTGAGTCCGTCCAAACTGACATGTCTCCATCCAACACATTCATTCTACTCTCAGACTTTCTCGCCTGCCGTCTGGTCTCTGTTTGCGCTCCTATAAAGGTTCATGGACCAAGTACTCATATTTATCCAAGTAAATATTGGTGTAAACTTGTGAGAAACCAGTATCCCGGCATTTGACAGTGTACAAACCTTCCTCCAGTGCACCGGACCTGACCGTGTGTGATTGGTGGGAGCACAAAATCTAAAGATGGTGATACGAAAAGCAGCTAAACAAGAGAAACAGCCAAATGCAAGTAATATGAGAAAAAGTGCTTGACGACCAGCTGCTGGACTTTCTCCAGGAAAAGTTCTGAATGCTATTTTCCACCGGTTCCGTCTCAGACACGACCACCGGAGTAAATCTCCGTTGATGCTTCATCTCCCACCGGCTGCACCGCCGTCCGTCTGCACCGTCCATCTGCACCGCCCGTCTGCACCATCCTTCTGCACCGCCGCCCATCTGCAGCACCGTCCGTCCGCAGCGTCCGTCTGCACCGCCTGTCTGCACTGCCGCCTGTCTGCACCATCCATCTGCACCGCCGTCCATCTGCAGCGCCCGTCTGCACCATCTGTCTGCACCGCCCGTCTGCACCATCCATCTGCACCGCCGTCCGTCTGCAGCGCCCGTCTGCACCATCCGTCTGCAGCGCCCGTCTGCACCATCCATCTGCACCGCCCGTCTGCACCATCCGTCTGCACCGCCGTCCATCTGCACCATCCGTCTGCACCGCTGTCCATCTGCACCATCCGTCTGCACTGCTGTCCATCTGCAGGGCCCGTCTGCACCATCCGTCTGCACCGCCCGTCTGCACCATCCGTCTGCACCGCCATCCATCTGCACCATCCGTCTGCACCGCCGTCCGTCTGCAGCACCCGTCTGCACCATCCGTCTGCAGCGCCTGTCTGCACCATCCGTCTGCAGCGCCCGTCTGCACCATCCATCTACACCGCCCGTCTGCACCATCCGTCTGCACCGCCGTCCGTCTGCAGCGCTTGTCTGCACCGCCCGTCTGCACCGCCTGTCTCACCAGCGGCGCTCGGAGACCGCGGCAAACTGAACAGAACAGATCAGCCCGGCGGGAAGTTTGTTGAGAAAACGAAATAAAACTCTGGGAACATTTTCAAAATAAAACACCCGTGTGCAAACTCCCGGTCGTAAAACACTTCATTACTTCACCGTCTTCCCCGGTGGCCTTTCAATCAGGACAAGAAATACGTTCTCCTGCTACAGACACGGTCTGTGAAACACAATAAACGCACAACGGACGAAAAAAAGACATTTAACAGCGTTTACCCACAATAGAAGAACAGAAATCAATGAAACATGACCAAATGAGGAAGGAAGAGAAAACGCTCCCGGTGGAAAATGAAAATGAAGCCACAACAAAGTCGTGACGTGACGGACCGTCTTCAGTGGAAAATGCAGGTCAGGCAGCTTTTTGAGCTCTGAGAGGAGACGAGGTGGTTTTATCTGAATAAAATGTTCTGCCCTCTCAACCTCGCGTTGGACATCTGAATGCAGAGCTGAAGGATGGAACCATCAACTGACGTGGATTACAGATCGAGGAATATCTCCAGAGTTTATCTGAGAGGAATCCACCTGCAGTTTCATGAATATCTCCCTGAACAGACATCAGCTGGATCACGAAGCCTTTTGCTGGGACGAAGAAGACAGGAAGTGCAGTTGAGTCGGAGTCACTGATTGATTGATTGATTGATTGATTGATTGATTGATTGATTGATTGATTGTTGTAGTTGTAATGCCTCAGAAGCAGAAGTTTGCAGAGAACTTTATGTGTTGGACTTTATTGTTGTTCAGTTGCTGACTGGCACGATGCAGACCTGGAATTTGGTTTCCTGGAGTGGGAATGTAAAATAATTCCCTCTTCATACAGGGTCACATTCATAAATAGGTGAAGAAGCTGCTGCAGCCGCACGCTCAGTGAAATTCATCTAGTGTCATGTTCTTAAGAGGATGACTGGTCTTATTCCTCGTGCTCCACCATCCAGTCCAACTTCCCATTTGGGCAGATGCAGAATGCGACTAATGGGCAGATCAGAGAGCAGAGACGTAACAGTGAATCATTGAACACTTCACATCAGTGCTTAATGTGAATTTACTGCCTGAGAGACGTGTTTCATATGTCTGGTTAATGTTCACATCCCTAAAAATATTTCTCCCCCTCAAAACTTCCAACCGGAGCACCACCTCAGAAGAGGATTATTGTAATGTTTTTGATGTGAGCGCTGACACGTCGGATGAAAGGAGGGCGTACTGAGGCGTTTAGTCTCAGGCAGTGTGTCTCAGACACAGCCTGCCAGTGAGGGAATGAGTCTCGGGGCATGTCTGCCTCTCTGAGCAGATCTGGGTTGACACATTTATCCAAACCCTGTTTCGTGGGAAAGCCAGCGCTGGAGGTGAAGTAGTATGTGTACGGTGGAGCCTCCGCCTTTCTACCAGGGAAACAAACAGGAAATCAGCCGCTTCATGAGAAATGTCTTCGGCGTAGGACGCTGCCTTCCTGACATCTCACACACGGCAGTAACAGCCTGGTGGGATGGTTCACTGCCATAAATAAAATCTGAGTTGATTTTACTTTTGAATCTGGCTGAAGATGGTGTTAGAGGATGATCTCTCATCATTATATAATTACCATTTCTGTGATTTGACTGAATTAAATATTGAAAATACAAACAGCACGTTGGTAAATCCAGGTGTTCTTGCACGTTGGTGATTTTATAATGACAGATTTTTAAATCTTTGGCATGTTTGCTGCTGCATGTAGTCGTAAAATAACAGTAAAATAATGTTCCTGACCACAACTCATGCACCCATCGATGCTCAGAGAGCTGCTCGTACATCTGCTATTTAAACAGTGTGAGTGCTGGATGGTGAAATATCTGCTGACTGAGGCTAGCAAAGAAACTTGTGTTGCTTTGTGAGCTGAATAAGCCTCAAATATTGATTTATTGGTTGATTTACTCTTTAATATGCTGCGATCAGCTGATCTTTTCTTGAAAGGACACTGACGTCGTTCATTTGGCTCTTGACTTTAACTTTGCTGTCGATCATAGAATGATGTTACAAAGTGATGAGTTTCCTCACTCACAAACAATCTCTGGCAGAGTGCCGTTAGCAGGTTGGAGGAACACGTTAACAACACGTGTCGGTGTAGCTGATGTGATCTACGAACACTGGCCATTTCAACACATCGGTGAGTGTCGTCCATAAATGACAGACTGCTAATGTTACCTGTTTTCTTTAGCTTTTTTTCAAGCATCCACCATCAGTGATGGCATCCACCATCAGTGATGTCATCAACCATCAGTGATGTCATCGTTGGTTTGTGAACGTTATGAATCCTCCAGTTCAGATTCTGTCCGTCACCATCTTTACTAGTTCAGAGCGGTTTGGAGCAGGAAGTGACCATATTTGGACGAGCTGGGGGAGGAGCCAGCGGTGGATCTGACCGATCTGATCGGAAACCTGACGATACTACGTCCCGCCCACCGATCGCTGTAACCTGACTGCACCACAGGCCTGTCAATCAAACAGACACGCCCCCAAAAACAGGTCTTCTTGAATCTTCTTTTCTAATGAATGAGGGATTATTTTCAGATGGACCTCCAGAAAACTAATAAGAAGGAGTGACTTTAGCTAACAACACCGAGATAACTGATGGACACATTTTATTCACTTTGGATTTGATGAGAGAAGTTGAATGGGAGTCTATGGAGCCGGAGGCTTTTTGGAGCCGACCTCTAGTGGCACTCGCTGGTATTGCAGCTGAAGACACTTCTGCATCGGAACCATTTTTTGCAAGTTAAAATAACAAGTAGAAGTAAAATGTTCAGTGTCATTTGAGCTTTAATATTGAATGCAAAATGAAACCATCTATTAGAACCCAACCCTTAAAATAAAACTTGAACATCGTCCTCATACTGTATGAAACATTCATCCAAGCAGGATTATTTCTTTAAAACATCTGTGTGATAACTGAACATTGTCACAGTGGATCTTGTTTTTCAGTCTTTAAAACTCTTAACTGTGACCTGCATACCTGCAGACAGACAGTTCAGTCTAATGCTGCTGATCAAGCACTCCTCAATTGACCTGATGAGCAACAACACACACACACAATCACACTCTTACACTCCTAGTTGTTGTTAACAGCAGAACCGTCATCATCCTGGCAGTCACAACAACATGTGGATTGTATTGTGTGGATGATGAAGACTCTCATTAAGTGAAGCTGCGACTGACGCTCTGCAGCAGAACCCTGACGCAACGTTACTGAGCAGAAATGTTCTGATTCAACCGACTCGCTGCTTCACTGCACAAACGTATGGAAGAGCTGCGTGTGTGTGTGTGTGTGTGTCTGTGTCTGTGTCTGTGTGTATGCGTGTATGTGTGTGTGTGTGTGTGTGTGTGTCTGTGTCTGTGTGTATGCGTGTGTGTGTCTGTGTGTGTGTGTGTCTGTGTCTGTGTGTATGCGTGTGTGTGTCTGTGTGTGTGTGTGTGTGTGTGTGTGTGTGTGTGTGTCTGTGTGTATGCGTGTGTGTGTGTGTGTGTGTGTGTGTGTGTGTGTGTGTGTGTGTGTGTGTGTGTGTGTGTGTGTGTGGTGTGTGTGTGTGTGTGTGTGTGTGTGTGTGTGTGTGTGTGACCTCAGCAGCAGTGCTGGAAATCATTAAATACAAGAGTTGGAACTCCTCCAAGGAAGCTCACCTGTTGAATTATTGGCTGAAAATAGACTGTAATGGTCATTTGATGCAGTCGATGATGAAACATGCTGATAATCTGAATGAAGGAGGCCAACATGTACTCCCAAGATCCATCTCAACGAGAACCATCCAATCACAGAGCTTCGTATCTACAGATGAAAACGACTCGTTACAGAAACCTGATAAAACATCCAGCAATTTTTCAGATTTTCCTACAAAAGTCAACTTCAGACTTTTAAAACAAAACTAAACATTTGAGGATGTCTGGGATTATTTGAACTTCTTAGACTTTCCCGGTACCCGATGATGAACCGTGTCCTCCCTGCAGGTCCGTGTTCTGGGACCAGGCTGGATCCTCTCAGTAGTACAACTGTAATTAAGATGACTGCAGCATCGCTGTGCTTCATTTCTGTTCCGTCAGATTCAGTCGAGTTACGTCTGACAGAACGTCCTGCTTTAAGGCTTTCTAATCACAGTTTTAATTCAATGACGTTACAAACGTGAGGTTTTACAGGATCTCCTGAGATCTCACTCTGGTGACTTGTTGAATTTTAAAATTCTCCGTCAGACAGATGATGGATGGGCTGCAAATACAGGAATCACCTCTGACATCATTTGGCCTTTCAGTGATCATTCAGTCGCTGAATCTTTCACACCGAGATGGAAGTGTTCCAGAGACGTTGGTGTTTTTATCAGGTCTGACCAGACTTCACCCTAAATCACATCCGAGTACCGGAGACGTCCCCGTTACCTTTCTGAGGAGCTCAGACACTTTGTGTCATGTTGTTATGATTCACATGATACAACTTTATAGTTTTAAAACTTCTCTCTTTTCATGTCTGTCTCTCAACAGTCACGTCTTTCTCTCACACATCTGAATAATGTGTGTTTGTCTTCGGTGTAACGTGCCGTGAGGACAAATTGATCACAGCTTCAGCAGCAAAGTCCTGAGACTTCATGTCCCCTTCTCAGTGCGTCGGAGCTCACCGGAGAGCTGCAGAGGTTTTATCAGCCAGATGGAGTTGACTTCCTGATTTGGTCATGTTTCCTTGATTTTTGAGCTTCTCGTGGTTAAACGTTGATAAATAGTTTCCTTTTTGTTCGTGTTGTGTGTATTGTTGTTATTTTTGTTGTGCTGTAGCCTTCAGACAGGATTAATACTCTTTACTGTGTTTTAGTTGTTGTAGTCTTCGTCTGCATGAAAACCAGAGTTGAGATGTTGTTATGGAGATATGATATTCGGCATGCACAGGGCGTTTTATTTTGACGCTCCTCTGTCTCACTTCCTGCTCTGTGCAGCTGGACGTTGTTTGACACTGTCTTCTATAAAAAATAGACCACGTAGGTATTTTCCATGAGCTGCTTCTGGAGCTGCTGACAGCCGCCGTGCTGCGTCTGCTGGAATAACAAGCATTTTCTAAAAAGGCAGCAAAAACAACTGACGTCCAGTTTGTGAAAATCTCTGATGTCTTGAACTGAAGTGTGACTGCATCCATGTTTATTTTTAAAAAGCAAGTATTTCATATAATAAAAGTTGTGTCATCCTTCTGTGACGAACTCATTGAAAAACACTCTTCTCACGTTGAGAGAACACATAAATGTGGTCAGATCGATCATGTGACACTTATTGGATGTAATTTGTCTTCATAAAAACAATATTCAGATTTTTATCAGCAGATGTTAACAAAGTTCATGAAGCTGGCTGATCGTCAACTTTGTCAAATAGCACAGACACACAGACACACACACGCACAGACACAGACACACACACACACACACAGACACACACACGCACAGACACGCACAGACACAGACACAGACACACACACACACAGACACACACACACACAGACACACACACACACAGACACACACACACTGGGACCTGCAGTGATTCTCTAAATGTCCCATCTGCCCCCTGCAGCCTCTGTTAGTGCCCTGCAGAGTGTTACAGACTGTTAGTGTTACAGAGTGTTGCAGTGTGTTACAGTGTGGAAGTTTTGCAGTGTGTTACAGAGTGTTAAAGTGTTGCAGTGTGTTACAGAGTGTTGCAGTGTGCTACAGAGTGTTGCAGTGTGTTGCAGTGTTACAGAGTGTTGCAGTGTGTTACAGTATTGCAGCGCGTTACAGTGTGTTAGTGTTAAGAGTGTTGCAGTGCGTTACAGTGTTACAGAGTATTGCAGTGTGTTGCAGAGTGTTGCAGTGTGTTGCAGTGTGTTACAGTGTTGCAGCGCGTTACAGTGTGTTAGTGTTACAGAGTGTTGCAGTGTGTTACAGAGTGTTGTAGTGTTACATAGTGTTGCAGTGTGTTACAGTGTTGCAGCGCGTTAGTGTGTTACAGTATTGCAGAGTATTGCAGTGTGTTGCAGAGTGTTGCAGTGTTACAGTGTGTTTCAGTGTTGCAGCGTGTTACAGTGTTACAGAGTGTTGCAGTGTGTTACACTGTTACAGAGTATTGCAGTGTGTTACAGTGTTGCAGTGCGTTACAGTGTTACAGAGTATTGCAGTGTGTTACAGAGTGTTGCAGAGTGTTGCAGTGTGTTGCAGTGTGTTACAGTGTTGCAGCGCGTTAGTGTTACAGAGTGTTGCAGTGTGTTACAGTGTTACAGAGTATTGCAGTGTGTTGCAGTGTTACAGTGTTGCAGTGTGTTACAGAGTGATGCAGAGTGTTACAGTGTGTTGCAGTGTGTTACAGTGTTGCAGTGTTACATAGTGTTGCAGTGTGTTACAGTGTTGCAGCGCGTTACAGTGTGTTACAGTGTTACAGAGTGTTGCAGTGTGTTATAGAGTGTTGCAGAGTGCTACAGTGTTACAGAGTGTTGCAGTGTGTTACAGAGTGTTGCAGTGTTACATAGTGTTGCAGTGTGTTACAGTGTTGCAGAGTATTGCAGTGTTACAGTGTTGCAGTGTGTTACAGTGTTACAGAGTGTTGCAGTGTTGCAGAGTGTTGCAGTGTGTTGCAGTGTTACAGAGTGTTGCAGTGTGTTACAGTATTGCAGCGCGTTACAGTGTGTTAGTGTTGAGTGTTGCAGTGCGTTACAGTGTTACAGAGTATTGCAGTGTGTTATAGAGTGTTGCAGTGTGTTGCAGTGTTACAGAGTGTTGCAGTGTGTTACAGTATTGCAGCGCGTTACAGTGTGTTAGTGTTGAGTGTTGCAGTGCGTTACAGTGTTACAGAGTATTGCAGTGTGTTATAGAGTGTTGCAGAGTGCTACAGTGTTACAGAGTGTTGCAGTGTGTTACAGAGTGTTGCAGTGTTACATAGTGTTGCAGTGTTACAGAGTGTTGCAGTGTGTTACAGTATTGCAGCGCGTTACAGTGTGTTAGTGTTAAGAGTGTTGCAGTGCGTTACAGTGTTGCAGAGTATTGCAGTGTGTTACAGAGTGTTGCATTGTGTTAGAGTGTTGCAGTGCGTTACAGTGTTACAGAGTGTTGCAGTGTGTTACAGTGTTGCAGCGCGTTACAGTGTTGCAGTGTGTTACAGTGTTGCAGCGCATTACAGTGTTACACAGTGTTGCAGTGTGTTACAGAGTATTGCAGTGTATTACAGAGTGTTGCAGTGTGTTACAGAGTATTGCAGTGTGTTACAGAGTGTTGCAGTGTTACAGAGTGTTGCAGCGTGTTACAGTGTTACACAGTGTTGCAGTGCGTTACAGTGTTACAGAGTATTGTAATGTGTTACAGAGTGTTGCAGTGCGTTACAGTGTTGCAGTGCGTTACAGTGCACTAAATGATGAAATACCGTTTAAAAAAAATAACATGATAAAATAAGTCCAAGCTTGTGGATACAGCAACAGATCAGTTATTTTCACTCTGTAGATTAACATGAGTTCGACTCTGAGCTGAGATCATTTAAAATAATGTTCCTAAAAACTAGAAATCTCTCGAAGGGAAAAAAGGTTTCAAGTTGGATGAACTTAAATGTCCAAACTAAAGAAATTAAGCTACATTAACTCAAATCTCTACTGCAGATTGTTGCCTGAAACTTTGCTTTGTTTTTTGTTTTTTTACAGTGGATTGTGAGATAGAATACTTTTACAATAAAAACCAACAGTAATACAATAAAATGACTTTAATTTCATGAAAAATAGATCAGCTGCTCCCCTGTGCCTCTGTGATGGCTCTCTTCCTCTGTGATGGCTCTCTACCTCTGTGATGGCTCTCTTCCTCTGTGATGGCTCTCTGCCCCGCGGTCCTCTTTGTCGGGCTCAGGTCCCACCAGGCTGCAGGCAGGATGAATAGGTAATCTACTGGTGAGGCTGCGCTGGATTACAATGATGAAGGGGAGCCGAGCTGTTCTCTGCCAAGCTCATGAAATTCTCTCAATCCACGCTGGCAGCTGCCGGGCCGCTCTCACTGCACTAATGTTCTCAATCTGAGCTCAGGTCCAATCCCCTCCTCATTGTGTGTGTGTGTGTGTGTGTGTGTGTGTGTGTGTGTGAGAGAAACAAACAAATGGATAACATGAATAGGATTTCAGAAGTGAGCCGGCTGCACTGGAGTCAATAGGCGGCTTATGTTTGGGTTTATGATTATGAACTTAAAAGCAGGAGATGGCAGCACAAATAGGCTTGTGGAAATACAAAATTTGCTCTGTGTGTGTGTGTGTGTGTGTGTGTGTGTGTGTGTGTGTGTGTGTGTGTGTGTAGTTTAGAAATGCAGCTGTAGTGGTCAGCATTCAGGCAGGTTCAGTGTCACAAAAGTAACATTTTTCCTCTGGTTTCTGGTTGGATATTTCACTCTCTCTCTCTCTCTCTCTCTCTCTCTCTCTATCTCTCTCTCTCTCTCTCCCTCCCTCCCTCACTCACTCACTCACTCACTCACTCACTCACTCACTCACTCACTGACAGACACACACATACATCAACCACCAAGCTGCCTCCCCTGACTGAGTGGATGAAGCATCAGTGTGATGGAGCTTCGTGTTTGCAGGCAGTTCCCCTGCAGCAGAATAAAGCCATAAATCGGGTGAAGTTATCGGAGGAGTGTCGGCCGCTGCTCTCCCTCTGGACTCCGACGATGCCGGTCAGTCCGGGAGGACGAGAACACAAACACTTCTGCAGCTCTCATTATTAGGGCCCGAGCACCGATGGTGCGAAAGCCCGATTGTTATGTTTGTGTTATATCTGATGAAAGGGTTTGGACAGGGAATTAATGTTGAAGAGTCCTTTAGGAAAATGTAAATGTATTTATTTCCCTTCTCACCTTTAACACTGCACTGAAGAATCTCATACAGGAATTCATTCTTTCTCTCTTTTTCTCAGTTTTGTTGATTTTCAAGTTAATTCTTGAAATTCATTGAACTTAATTCTAAACTTTAAATGTCCAGTTTTATTTGATTGCAGATCACTTCAGAACTCACCAACATGACTTCTTCTATCTTCAGGTGCTTTGACTTGAAATCAAAATAATTAAATCTGAATTTACATTTGCAAAACTCATAAAACAACTTGAAACTTCATTCAGTTAACTGACCGTGGAAGTTTTTTTTTTAATAACAATCTTAGTAACAGATTTCTAAATAGTCGAAATATGACTTGATTTCCTCATCAATAGGAATAAGAAAATTTACTTACACCTACTGGATTATATTTCTTCTTACTGTACAGTATTTATTTTGAACTAAAATATACATTTTGACTTTGGCACAGTCACGTGTTCTGGTTCGCTCTGCTGTTGCTTTTTCAAGGAAGAACGGACAGATGGAGCACCTTCAAAGAGAAATGATGATGCGCTCCACATTTCTGTTTTCCATTTTATCCACAAAGGATGATGAGCCAGCATGAAGTGTGTAAACCCTAAATGTTCATAGATAATAACAGCAATGTGTATGCAACATGATAAAAACACAACTACAACCAATATACTTTGACCCCCCTACTGAACCAGTACTATTCCTTTTGGTGTTTAAACGTCCTTCAGTTCCTCAAAGAAACGTTGAGGAAATTTACAGCAGATGCACAGTTCTTGTAAAAGAAAAAGAAGTCTCTTTTTTCAACTACAAAGAAAGAGAAGGTCAAAATCAATAAAAAAACAAAACAAGCAAAGACAAAAAGAGTCCTCTCGAGGACGTTCCCAAGAAGAAAATATCCAAAAAATATAGCAATCCACCTAAATAGAAAAAAATGCTATATTGATTATTGTTCAGCCAGGAGGATCAGTCACAAACCTCCCACTCTGCCTGCAGCACTGCTGACGCTGATGTCACAGTGTAATCTAGACCTGACTGATGGTTCCTCTTATCGACTGTCAGTGTGCAGTCCGACATGCATGAGTACATCGCCAACAGGAACTGCTGAGTCAGCTCTTTATAATGACACCAGTTGGAGATGTACCGTAGTCAACAAATCCCAGTAAAGCATGACAGGAAGTGCTTTCCTGCACTTCAACAGGGTCCAGGTCAAAGGTCACACTCAGTTAACACATTTATTCCTCCTGTTTTGTCGTCGATGATGAAAACCGGGCTGCGTTCAGGTGCTCTGTGTTTGATCTTCATGTAACATTCATGATTGGTTTTAAACGAATGGCTTCTCCTCCTGCAGTCTGGACACGCAGCACACCTGCAGGCGGAGGAGAGCGCTGCTGAAATATTCAGGTGCTGCTATCAGGCGGGTCGCCACGCAGGTGTCTGGACCGCAAACACATACTTATCCAATTATAGCAATCACATGCATTAATGCACACGCATGTACACGCAGGTAATCATTCAGTCGAGCTCGTTGGATTTAATCAGAGGCAAATAACTCCAGCGCACACATGCCCGCAGTATGTTTGGATGTGTGCGTCTCTGAGCTCATGCAGACGAGGTGATGTCATCATTTACAAAGCGGAGCTCCTGTTTCCACTCCGGTCCCGTGATGCTCATCGTGTTTCCAGCTGTAATACTTTTTCCTGCCAGTGTCGGACACACTAATCCATTCATAATCTGTGACATTTGGTTTCTCCTCTCTGCACAGATTACCAGTGTTCACACACACACAGGCTGGTTTACAGTACGCAGCTCTTCCACTGCCGCGCCGAACAAATGATTTCTGTCACGTTGCGTGACGTGTTTTAACAAGGACGTCCTCGGGGACAAAGACAAGGACCTGCAGGTTCTGCACCACTCTGGGTCCGAGTCAGGGCCGCTTGGTGCTGTTCAGAGATGCAGCTGTCTCATCTGCAGAAGGCCACACAGCCAAACAAATCTGTTCTCTTTAGTATTTTATAAGCAAACTAAAATGACTTTTTGAAATGTATTTCTTGTAATTTATCAAAATTGTTTCATATTATTGATTATGTAATCATTTCAAAATTGAGCCAAACAAACAAACAAATGTCTAAATTTGTCTTTATTTTTGTAATTAGCTGCAGCAGGTCTGTAAAGAAAAAACTACAAACATTAATGTGTCTGATGAACAAGCTAACGACACAGCTAACAGTAGCTTAGCATTACTTCTACAGCCGAGAGCCAACTACAAGTCAGGCACATCCGGGAACGTTGGCTCGAAGCAGGCCCCGCCCCCTTTTGGGGGGAAAAACAAGTGACCTCACCAAAGACTTTAATGTGAAATAACGGCACAAAATGATGTTTACATTCATCCTTTTATTTTGTTTTCAGTTTGACTGAAAGTAAAAATCAGCCTGCTGGAACATTTATTTTCTCGACTGTATTCGATGTCTTCATCAGGACATACTGGACCTGTCAAAAGGATTCATGGAAACATTCTGTTTTCTGGTAAAGTGCAGAGAGATCCATGATTACTGTACTAATACGTTTACTTCATTCACAAGATTTCAGTCTATACTTTTTGTACACAGATAGAAAAGATGATGAGAGAAATTACCCTTTTTCTCTCCACGTGAGGAAATAAAATATTCACAGTTCTCTTGATCCGGTTAAAATTCATTTACATTTTTTAAGTTCTTGAAGATTCAATCATCTCAATAGCAAGACATTCAATAAATGCCAAATGACTGGTCAGAGTTGTGATATTGACATTTAAAGTGTACTGATTGATTCACGACATCAACTCGAAGCCTCATTTTGATCCGCCTCATTTGCCAAACAAACTCAACACTTCCTGTTTCCATTTCAAATTAAAAGCCCTGCAGTGTTTCAGTAGACAGAAACCCTTCATTTCTGAACAAGGCTTTTATTGTGAAACATTTGCAAGAAAGTGTTTTCACTGAAATCAGACAATAAGACATTGAGTTACCCAGAATAAAACATTGTGGATTATATTGCTGACTTTATCAAATTAAAGCAATAGAAATACACATTATTGAGTGTTGCATTCGCACGAGATCTCTACTCATGACTTTGTGTTGCAAATATGCATCAACAACAACCGGCTGCTGTGCGTCTCGTCTCGGTGATTAATGGTGACGGTTATCTGCTGGGTGTCTCCTTCATTAACACCACGGACTCATTAGGAAACCGCGGTGAAGCTTTTAAACTGAACCAACAGTTAACGGAGATAACTGCTGCTGTAAATTAGGTCCATTTACCCATTTTAGGTGAACCATGTAGATCATTTGAGTTTTCTTTGTCCAGTTATTAAGATATGTGTAAAATGTCTCTAAGATGTCTCTAAGATCCTAAAATACTTTGACTAACACCCCATTTAGAGGGGATTAACTTCACAGGGGGGAGGTAGGGAATTAAAATCTTCATTATGCTCCTCTGAAATTTAACTCGTCATTCAGGGCGGCATTTTAACCAGGGTGATATTAGAGGCTTAGGCACGGAGATTCAGCCAGACAAAGACTAAAGAGGAAGACAGTGGTCTCCCCGGGGGGGCAGCAGACGGAGGTGAGGTGAATTGCACTCAAGAATCATCCTCTTTCTCAGAGTGATAACTTTCATACCTGTATGAGCCCCCAGACATCAAACATGTATTCATGTCATCCAGGGAGACACGTCCCGAGGACATCATTAACTCTGGTGTCCAACCAGAATAATGTCCATAAATTCACAAAGAAATCTGCTGGACTTACCTGAGGATCATCAGCTTTTTAAATATGATTCAGTTGATACATCCGCAGACACACTGGAAACAGGAAGTAGTAATTTAGCAATATAGCGATTATGCAACAAGTTACTATCCACATAAAGTATGTCATCTAAATGTTTTCATATTGTGGAGCAATTCACTGTCAAAATATAAAACTATTTGTTGGTGCGATCTTTGTTTCCATGGCAACACATGGGGTTTGACTAACAACTGGAGAATCAGTAGACTCTTATGTAACGTATGTAATGTTTACTACTCCAGGAAGTAGTCGGACCCTGAGCAACCACCTAGTAACAGAGAGGATTTCTAGTCTCCAACTGAATAAATACAGAACATAGAAACACTAAACTGATCAGCTAGCTCAGTCTGGTTGGAACAAAGATATCTGATGAACAAAGATATCTGATGAACAAAGATATCTGATGAACAAAGATATCTGATGAACTAAGATATCTGATGAACAAAGATATCTGATGAACAAAGATATCTGATGAACTAAGATGTGATGAACTAAGATGTGATGAACAAAGATATCTGATGAACAAAGATATGTGATGAACTAAGATGTGATGAACAAAGATATCTGATGAACTAAGATATCTGATGAACAAAGATATCTGATGAACAAAGATATCTGATGAACTAAGATATCTGATGAACAAAGATAGCTGATGAACAAAGATAGCTGATGAACAAAGATAGCTGATGAACAAAGATATCTGATAAAGAAAAATATCTGATGAACAAAGATATCTGCTGAACAAAGATATCCGATGAACAAAGATATCTGATGAACAAAGATATCTGATGAACAAAGATATCTGATAAAGAAAAATATCTGATGAACAAAGATATCATGTTCTCATGTGTTTTTAACATTTTAGCTCCGTGTCATGTGTTCAAACCAAACCGGTCCAGCTAGCCTCCTCTAGGACTGTAAGTGCGTGACTATCCGTGGTGTTACGGTACGGGTGCTCAGAGCGACCAAAAAGGACCAAAAG
>NW_027185352.1:1358092-1385592 GCF_022577435.1 Embiotoca jacksoni | reverse complement strand
TAATCTTCTTGGTGTCATCGGTGTAAAACCACCAACTGGTTGGTCCAAAGCCACTGGTGCTTCTCTTATTTGAACTTCCATGTTATTGAGTTTAGTGGTAGTGCTGCTATGGTGAGACAAAATATTACACACACTTACACTTTATCTTTCCCCCGGTGCAAAGCAGCACCACATCCAGCCAAGTGTCTTTGTTAGGTTGAGACAGACTGAGTTTCCGATTTTCCATTCAGCTCCCACATTGTTTTAAATAGCAAATGTATTTGTGACCATCTGAACACAGTTTATGGTCCTAAAACCTAAAACCATCTCAAGACAGATGAAAACACAAACACCCAGTTTGAAGTCAATGCTGCAGTATTGTACTGTTTTTGTCAGAGCACATAATTAAGATGGTAATATGTGTCTGTGAAAAGATTACAGTGTGAAAGATGATTTATGTGAACATCAATCTGATCCATCTGCATGAGCAGATCTGTTTTATCTGCAGAGAAGAGATCTTTCCACAACCTCAAGGATCTGCTGTTATAATAGTGACCTGTAAAGCTGGCAAAAGTGGATTTGAACGCACCATAAATAAACTTACACCATGTACTTTACACCTACAGACTCTATATGAAATAGTTCGTAGCTTCAGGTCTGTAAAATGGTTCTGATCCAGAAGTGTCTTCAGACCTGAAGCTGCAATACCAGCGAGTGCCACTAGAGGTCGACTCCAAAAAGCCTCCGGCTCCATAGACTCCCATTCAACTTCTCTCATCAAATCCAAAGTGAATAAAATGTGTCCATCAGTTATCTCGGTGTTGTTAGCTAAAGTCACTCCTTCTTATTAGTTTTCTGGAGGTCCATCTGAAAATAATCCCTCATTCATTAGAAAAGAAGATTCAAGAAGACCTGTTTTTGGGGGCGTGTCTGTTTGATTGACAGGCCTGTGGTGCAGTCAGGTTACAGCTATCGGTGGGCGGGACGTAGTATCGTCAGGTTTCCAATCAGATCAGTCAGATCCACCCGCTGGCTCCTCCCCCAGCTCGTCCAAATATGGTCACTTCCTGCTCCAAACCGCTCCGAACTAACAAGATGGTGACGGACAGAATCTGAACTGGAGGATTCATAACGTTCACAAACCAACGATGACATCACTGATGGTTGATGACATCACTGATGGATGATGTTTGTTTTACACTGTGTGCTTACATCATTAACATACAAATTTAGTTTGAGTAAATGAACATCGAGCTGTTGTCTCCTTAACGAAGCCTCTGGATTCTTGGGTCTCGTTTATCGATGTCATCTCACAGGAAGTGTTGTGACATTTCAACATATCAGATTTTTCATCACAATCTCATTCAAATATATTTTAAAATGTCAATGATACACAGTCTTGTTAATTTGTTCTCATAAAATAAACAATTTAACCTCCTTTGACACTTTCAGCTCTGATGGTATGAGAAGAGTAGAGGAGAGAATGAGGAGTCATTAGAGAGGAGAGGGGATGAAATGAGACGTTTTAGAGGAGGATGAAAGTAGAAAGACATTGAGAGAATGAGAGGATCTTCAATCTGTGAGTGAAGGAGTAAAGGAAGAGGAGAGCTCTTCTCTTCAGAGAGGAAAGAAGACGAGAGGAGAGTCACTCCAACAGGAGAAGATCTGGAAGGTGACAGGAAATATGTTGTGAGGTGATGATGCAGTCCACAGAGGAGAGGACACTTTGTAGAAGTTTTGGAGAGGAGGCTTCATGAGAGAACCAGGAGAGGACTGTTCAGGATGAAGAGCCTCTGAGGGTCCTGGCGGTGTCTCCCTCTGAAGCATGATCAGTCTCTGAGCCTTCGTCTACTCAGTCGTCGTGTCCAGGAGTCGGTCTGTAAGGAGTCTGTTAGGAGTCTGTTAGGAGTCTTTAAGGAGTCTGTTAGAAGTCTGTTAGAAGTCTGTAAGGAGTCTGTTAGGAGTCTGTTAGAAGTCTGTAAGGAGTCTGTTAGAAGTCTGTAAGGAGTCTGTTAGGAGTCTGTTAGAAGTCTGTAAGGAGTCTGTTAGAAGTCTGTTAGGAGTCTTTAAGGAGTCTGTAAGGAGTCTGTTAGAAGTCTGTTAGGAGTCTTTAAGGAGTCTGTAAGGAGTCTGTAAGGAGTCTGTTAGGAGTCTGTTAGGAGTCTTTAAGGAGTCTGTTAGAAGTCTGTTAGAAGTCTGTTAGGAGTCTGTTAGGAGTCTGTAAGGAGTCTGTTAGGAGTCTGTTAGAAGTCTGTTAGGAGTCTGTTAGGAGTCTGTAAGGAGTCTGTTAGGAGTCTGTTAGGAGTCTGTTAGAAGTCTGTTAGGAGTCTGTTAGGAGTCTGTTAGGAGTCTGTAAGGAGTCTGTTAGGAGTCTGTTAGGAGTCTGTTAGAAGTCTGTTAGGAGTCTGTAAGGAGTCTGTTAGGAGTCTGTTAGGAGTCTGTTAGGAGTCTGTAAGGAGTCTGTTAGGAGTCTGTAAGGAGTCTGTTAGGAGTCTGTTAGGAGTCTGTTAGAAGTCTGTTAGGAGTCTGTAAGGAGTCTGTTAGGAGTCTGTTAGAAGTCTGTAAGGAGTCTGTTAGAAGTCTGTTAGGAGTCTGTTAGAAGTCTGTTAGAAGTCTGTAAGGAGTCTGTTAGGAGTCTGTTAGAAGTCTGTAAGGAGTCTGTTAGAAGTCTGTTAGGAGTCTTTAAGGAGTCTGTAAGGAGTCTGTTAGAAGTCTGTTAGGAGTCTTTAAGGAGTCTGTAAGGAGTCTGTAAGGAGTCTGTTAGGAGTCTGTTAGGAGTCTTTAAGGAGTCTGTTAGAAGTCTGTTAGAAGTCTGTTAGGAGTCTGTTAGGAGTCTGTAAGGAGTCTGTTAGGAGTCTGTTAGAAGTCTGTTAGGAGTCTGTTAGGAGTCTGTAAGGAGTCTGTTAGGAGTCTGTTAGGAGTCTGTTAGAAGTCTGTTAGGAGTCTGTTAGGAGTCTGTTAGGAGTCTGTAAGGAGTCTGTTAGGAGTCTGTTAGGAGTCTGTTAGAAGTCTGTTAGGAGTCTGTAAGGAGTCTGTTAGGAGTCTGTTAGGAGTCTGTTAGGAGTCTGTAAGGAGTCTGTTAGGAGTCTGTAAGGAGTCTGTTAGGAGTCTGTTAGGAGTCTGTAAGGAGTCTGTTAGGAGTCTGTTAGGAGTCTGTTAGAAGTCTGTTAGGAGTCTGTAAGGAGTCTGTTAGGAGTCTGTTAGGAGTCTGTTAGAAGTCTGTTAGGAGTCTGTTAGGAGTCTGTTAGAAGTCTGTTAGGAGTCTGTTAGAAGTCTGTTAGGAGTCTGTAAGGAGTCTGTCTGTAAGGAGTCTGTCTGTAAGGAGTATGTCTGTAAGGAGTATGTCTGTAAGGAGTCTGTCTGTCAGGAGTATGTCTGTAAGGAGTCTGTCTGTCAGGAGTATGTCTGTCAGGAGTATGTCTGTAAGGAGTCTGTCTGTAAGGAGTCTGTAAGGAGTCTGTTAGGAGTCTGTTAGGAGTCTTTAAGGAGTCTGTAAGGAGTCTGTTAGGAGTCTGTTAGGAGTCTGTAAGGAGTCTGTAAGGAGTCTGTTAGGAGTCTGTAAGGAGTCTGTTAGAAGTCTGTTAGGAGTCTGTTAGGAGTCTGTAAGGAGTCTGTTAGGAGTCTGTTAGAAGTCTGTTAGAAGTCTGTTAGAAGTCTGTAAGGAGTCTGTTAGGAGTCTGTTAGGAGTCTGTAAGGAGTCTGTTAGGAGTCTGTTAGGAGTCTGTTAGGAGTCTGTTAGAAGTCTGTTCGGAGTCTGTAAGGAGTCTGTTAGGAGTCTGTTAGGAGTCTGTAAGGAGTCTGTTAGGAGTCTGTTAGAAGTCTGTTAGGAGTCTGTTAGGAGTCTGTTAGAAGTCTGTTAGGAGTCTGTCAGAAGTCTGTTAGGAGTCTGTAAGGAGTCTGTCTGTAAGGAGTATGTCTGTAAGGAGTCTGTAAGGAGTCTGTCTGTAAGGAGTCTGTAAGGAGTCTGTCTGTAAGGAGTCTGTCTGTAAGGAGTCTGTCTGTCAGGAGTATGTCTGTAAGGAGTCTGTCTGTAAGGAGTCTGTCTGTCAGGAGTCTGTCTGTAAGGAGTCTGTCTGTAAGGAGTCTGTAAGGAGTCTGTTAGGAGTCTGTTAGGAGTCTGTTAGGAGTCTGTTAGAAGTCTGTTAGGAGTCTGTTAGAAGTCTGTTAGGAGTCTGTAAGGAGTCTGTCTGTAAGGAGTATGTCTGTAAGGAGTCTGTAAGGAGTCTGTCTGTAAGGAGTCTGTAAGGAGTCTGTCTGTAAGGAGTCTGTCTGTAAGGAGTCTGTCTGTCAGGAGTATGTCTGTAAGGAGTCTGTCTGTAAGGAGTCTGTCTGTCAGGAGTCTGTCTGTAAGGAGTCTGTCTGTAAGGAGTCTGTAAGGAGTCTGTTAGGAGTCTGTTAGGAGTCTTTAAGGAGTCTGTAAGGAGTCTGTCTGTAAGGAGTCTGTCTGTAAGGAGTCTGTCTGTCAGGAGTATGTCTGTAAGGAGTCTGTCTGTAAGGAGTCTGTCTGTCAGGAGTATGTCTGTAAGGAGTCTGTCTGTAAGGAGTCTGTAAGGAGTCTGTTAGGAGTCTGTTAGGAGTCTTTAAGGAGTCTGTAAGGAGTCTGTTAGGAGTCTGTAAGGAGTCTGTAAGGAGTCTGTTAGGAGTCTGTTAGGAGTCTGTAAGGAGTCTGTTAGGAGTCTGTAAGGAGTCTGTAAGGAGTCTGTTAGGAGTCTGTTAGGAGTCTGTTAGGAGTCTGTAAGGAGTCTTTAAGGAGTCTGTAAGGAGTCTGTTAGGAGTCTGTTAGGAGTCTTTAAGGAGTCTGTTAGGAGTCTGTTAGAAGTCTGTTAGGAGTCTGTTAGGAGTCTGTTAGAAGTCTGTTAGGAGTCTGTTAGGAGTCTGTAAGGAGTCTGTTAGAAGTCTGTTAGGAGTCTGTTAGGAGTCTGTTAGGAGTCTGTAAGGAGTCTGTTAGGAGTCTGTTAGAAGTCTGTTAGAAGTCTGTTAGGAGTCTGTAAGGAGTCTGTTAGGAGTCTGTCTGTAAGGAGTCTGTCTGTAAGGAGTATGTCTGTAAGGAGTCTGTCTGTAAGGAGTATGTCTGTAAGGAGTCTGTCTGTAAGGAGTCTGTCTGTAAGGAGTATGTCTGTAAGGAGTGTCTGTAAGGAGTATGTCTGTAAGGAGTCTGTCTGTAAGGAGTCTGTCTGTCAGGAGTATGTCTGTAAGGAGTCTGTCTGTAAGGAGTCTGTTAGGAGTCTGTAAGGAGTCTGTTAGGAGTCTGTTAGGAGTCTTTAAGGAGTCTGTAAGGAGTCTGTTAGGAGTCTGTAAGGAGTCTGTTAGGAGTCTGTTAGGAGTCTGTTAGGAGTCTGTAAGGAGTCTGTTAGAAGTCTGTTAGGAGTCTGTTAGGAGTCTGTTAGGAGTCTGTAAGGAGTCTGTTAGGAGTCTGTTAGAAGTCTGTTAGAAGTCTGTTAGGAGTCTGTTAGAAGTCTGTAAGGAGTCTGTTAGGAGTCTGTAAGGAGTCTGTTAGGAGTCTGTCTGTAAGGAGTATGTCTGTAAGGAGTATGTCTGTAAGGAGTCTGTCTGTCAGGAGTATGTCTGTAAGGAGTCTGTCTGTAAGGAGTCTGTAAGGAGTCTGTCTGTAAGGAGTCTGTCTGTAAGGAGTCTGTCTGTCAGGAGTCTGTCTGTAAGGAGTCTGTCTGTAAGGAGTCCGTAAGGAGTATGTCTGTTAGGAGTCGGTCTGTTAGGAGTCGGTCTGTTAGGAGTCTGTCTGTAAGGAGTCTGTCTGTAAGGAGTCTGTCTGTCAGGAGTCTGTCTGTAAGGAGTCTGTCTGTAAGGAGTCTGTAAGGAGTCTGTTAGGAGTCTGTTAGGAGTCTTTAAGGAGTCTGTAAGGAGTCTGTTAGGAGTCTGTAAGGAGTCTGTAAGGAGTCTGTTAGGAGTCTGTTAGGAGTCTGTAAGGAGTCTGTTAGGAGTCTGTTAGGAGTCTGTAAGGAGTCTGTTAGGAGTCTGTTAGGAGTCTGTTAGGAGTCTGTTAGGAGTCTGTTAGAAGTCTGTTAGGAGTCTGTTAGGAGTCTGTTAGGAGTCTGTAAGGAGTCTGTTAGGAGTCTGTTAGAAGTCTGTTAGAAGTCTGTTAGGAGTCTGTTAGAAGTCTGTCAGGAGTCTGTTAGGAGTCTGTAAGGAGTCTGTTAGGAGTCTGTCTGTAAGGAGTCTGTCTGTAAGGAGTATGTCTGTAAGGAGTATGTCTGTAAGGAGTCTGTCTGTCAGGAGTATGTCTGTAAGGAGTCTGTCTGTAAGGAGTCTGTAAGGAGTCTGTCTGTAAGGAGTCTGTCTGTAAGGAGTCTGTCTGTCAGGAGTATGTCTGTAAGGAGTCTGTCTGTAAGGAGTCTGTCTGTCAGGAGTATGTCTGTAAGGAGTCTGTCTGTAAGGAGTCTGTAAGGAGTCTGTTAGGAGTCTGTTAGGAGTCTTTAAGGAGTCTGTAAGGAGTCTGTTAGGAGTCTGTAAGGAGTCTGTAAGGAGTCTGTTAGGAGTCTGTTAGGAGTCTGTAAGGAGTCTGTTAGGAGTCTGTTAGGAGTCTGTTAGGAGTCTGTTAGGAGTCTGTTAGGAGTCTGTTAGGAGTCTGTTAGGAGTCTGTAAGGAGTCTGTTAGAAGTCTGTTAGGAGTCTGTTAGGAGTCTGTTAGGAGTCTGTAAGGAGTCTGTTAGGAGTCTGTTAGAAGTCTGTTAGAAGTCTGTTAGGAGTCTGTTAGAAGTCTGTAAGGAGTCTGTTAGGAGTCTGTAAGGAGTCTGTTAGGAGTCTGTCTGTAAGGAGTCTGTCTGTAAGGAGTATGTCTGTAAGGAGTCTGTCTGTCAGGAGTATGTCTGTAAGGAGTCTGTCTGTAAGGAGTCTGTAAGGAGTCTGTCTGTAAGGAGTCTGTCTGTAAGGAGTCTGTCTGTCAGGAGTCTGTCTGTAAGGAGTCTGTCTGTAAGGAGTCCGTAAGGAGTATGTCTGTTAGGAGTCGGTCTGTTAGGAGTCGGTCTGTTAGGAGTCTGTCTGTAAGGAGTCTGTCTGTAAGGAGTCTGTCTGTCAGGAGTCTGTCTGTAAGGAGTCTGTCTGTAAGGAGTCTGTAAGGAGTCTGTTAGGAGTCTGTTAGGAGTCTTTAAGGAGTCTGTAAGGAGTCTGTCTGTAAGGAGTCTGTCTGTAAGGAGTCTGTCTGTCAGGAGTATGTCTGTAAGGAGTCTGTCTGTAAGGAGTCTGTCTGTCAGGAGTATGTCTGTAAGGAGTCTGTCTGTAAGGAGTCTGTAAGGAGTCTGTTAGGAGTCTGTTAGGAGTCTTTAAGGAGTCTGTAAGGAGTCTGTTAGGAGTCTGTAAGGAGTCTGTAAGGAGTCTGTTAGGAGTCTGTTAGGAGTCTGTAAGGAGTCTGTTAGGAGTCTGTTAGGAGTCTGTAAGGAGTCTGTTAGGAGTCTGTAAGGAGTCTGTTAGGAGTCTGTAAGGAGTCTGTAAGGAGTCTGTTAGGAGTCTGTTAGGAGTCTGTTAGGAGTCTGTAAGGAGTCTTTAAGGAGTCTGTAAGGAGTCTGTTAGGAGTCTGTTAGGAGTCTGTTAGGAGTCTTTAAGGAGTCTGTTAGGAGTCTGTTAGAAGTCTGTTAGGAGTCTGTTAGGAGTCTGTTAGAAGTCTGTTAGGAGTCTGTTAGGAGTCTGTAAGGAGTCTGTTAGAAGTCTGTTAGGAGTCTGTTAGGAGTCTGTTAGGAGTCTGTAAGGAGTCTGTTAGGAGTCTGTTAGAAGTCTGTTAGAAGTCTGTTAGGAGTCTGTAAGGAGTCTGTTAGGAGTCTGTCTGTAAGGAGTCTGTCTGTAAGGAGTATGTCTGTAAGGAGTCTGTCTGTAAGGAGTATGTCTGTAAGGAGTCTGTCTGTAAGGAGTCTGTCTGTAAGGAGTATGTCTGTAAGGAGTGTCTGTAAGGAGTATGTCTGTAAGGAGTATGTCTGTCAGGAGTATGTCTGTAAGGAGTCTGTCTGTAAGGAGTCTGTCTGTCAGGAGTATGTCTGTAAGGAGTCTGTCTGTAAGGAGTCTGTTAGGAGTCTGTAAGGAGTCTGTTAGGAGTCTGTTAGGAGTCTTTAAGGAGTCTGTAAGGAGTCTGTTAGGAGTCTGTTAGGAGTCTTTTAGGAGTCTGTAAGGAGTCTGTTAGAAGTCTGTTAGGAGTCTGTTAGGAGTCTGTTAGGAGTCTGTAAGGAGTCTGTTAGAAGTCTGTTAGAAGTCTGTTAGGAGTCTGTTAGAAGTCTGTTAGAAGTCTGTTAGGAGTCTGTAAGGAGTCTGTTAGGAGTCTGTCTGTAAGGAGTATGTCTGTAAGGAGTCTGTCTGTAAGGAGTATGTCTGTAAGGAGTCTGTCTGTCAGGAGTATGTCTGTAAGGAGTCTGTCTGTAAGGAGTCTGTAAGGAGTCTGTAAGGAGTCTGTCTGTAAGGAGTCTGTCTGTAAGGAGTATGTCTGTAAGGAGTCTGTCTGTAAGGAGTCTGTCTGTAAGGAGTCTGTCTGTCAGGAGTCTGTCTGTAAGGAGTCTGTCTGTAAGGAGTCCGTAAGGAGTATGTCTGTTAGGAGTCGGTCTGTTAGGAGTCGGTCTGTTAGGAGTCTGTCTGTAAGGAGTCTGTCTGTAAGGAGTATGTCTGTAAGGAGTCTGTCTGTAAGGAGTCTGTCTGTAAGGAGTCTGTCTGTAAGGAGTATGTCTGTAAGGAGTCTGTCTGTAAGGAGTCTGTCTGTAAGGAGTCTGTCTGTCAGGAGTATGTCTGTAAGGAGTCTGTCTGTAAGGAGTATGTCTGTAAGGAGTCTGTCTGTAAGGAGTCTGTCTGTAAGGAGTCTGTCTGTCAGGAGTCTGTCTGTAAGGAGTCTGTCTGTAAGGAGTCTGTCTGTAAGGAGTCCGTAAGGAGTCTGTCTGTTAGGAGTCTGTCTGTTAGGAGTCTGTCTGTCAGGAGTCTGTCTGTAAGGAGTCTGTCTGTAAGGAGTCCGTAAGGAGTCTGTCTGTTAGGAGTCTGTCTGTTAGGAGTCGGTCTGTTAGGAGTCGGTCTGTTAGGAGTCGGTCTGTTAGGAGTCGGTCTGTTAGGAGTCGGTCTGTTAGGAGTTTTTACTTCGCTGTGTGTTCTTGTTTGACTGTTTACAGGATATAAAGACGGTCTTGGCTCAGTCGGACCTCTTCGCTGCCTTGCATCCTCTCTGAAGTGCAGGAACTGTGTGCATCACACCTTTGAGATTTACAGCGAGAACACTGAAGACTGTTTCTGCTCTTGAAGTGTTCGTCATGCAGCACCGTTAGCTTCCATTCATTCCAGTGTGTGTAGGCAGGAAGTGATTTTACTGCAGCGCTGCTGCTACAGATAAAAAGTCAAATGTAATTCAGTTCTTGTTTCAGCTGGTCTGTAGAATGAATGCCTGCATGTGTCGGAACAGAAGGAGCATGCCACATGTTATCAAAGACAAAGTAGGGAGGGAATAATCCAAACGGCAACTGTGGCCAAATGAATTTTGTCTTTCTTATTGAGCGAGAGATGATACTGGAGGTCTGGAGGTAAACAGTGATGCTGAGCCCAGTAAAGTTTGAATCGTATTGTCCTGTCTCACATCATACCAGCTCCGTGTTTGATACTGTTCACTGTGTTCAACATGTCGGCTCAACATGAGCTAACAGATCCTTCTTCTGTCTTTTCTTTCCATGTTCATCCACTGAACGCCCGCATCACACCTCGTCACCAGGTAAGACACCCGCTGACACAAGCTGGCTGTTGGTTTCAAGGCTGATGTGTGTGTGTGTGTGTGTGTGTGTGTGTGTGTGTGTGTGTGTGTGTGTGTGTGTGTGTGTGTGTGTGTGTATGTGTGTGTGTGTGTGTGTGTGTGTGTGTGTGTGTATGTGTGTGTGTGTGTGTGTGTGTGTGTGTGTGCGCGCTGTGGAAGTCTGCTGTCTTGTCTATAACTGCAGTGTTTTTTTTACGTGGGCATCTGGTGTGCAAAAAGTGCTGAGTTTGATTGAAGTTTGTTTATTTCTCTGTGCAGAAGAAACAAAGGTCATCTGTAACATTCCTCTTTGTTGTGCTGCTGTCATGCAGCTTTAGAGGTGTGAATGTTGACTATCAGACATTCTGCTGCATGTTTGTCAGTGAACTACATTCTCTCATGTGGCGTAGGGTCAGACATGATCGTTTTTTTCATCACTAATCAAATATTAATTGTTCTCAATCTGCAGCCACTATAGTGACATTATTCTGGGTTAGAAATTGTGGTCCAATACTTTGATGCAGAGTGAGACATCCCAATAAGGGTTGGATGAATTGTCCTGAATACAAACCTTCTCCACGTGTCCAACTTTTCAGTCCTTTCTACTTCTCTGAAGTTGCCAGTGTTGGTTGTGAGTGAACTCAACAACCACAAAATACAGCGTCCTTCACCATTATTTTCTGTGCAGACGTTCTTGGTTCCTGGAGGATGAATGCTTCAACCTGTGTGACCCTTTTGCTTTTAGTTTACATATTTCATTCAGCATTCGATGTATTCTAATGAGGTTTTGTACACACATTCATGTTGTTCACAGGCAAAGCGTGAAATATACACGCCCTTCCACTATAGCAAAATGTGAGATAGCCACATTTTGGCCTCTCTATGCGTGAAAGTTACACATTTTCCAGCATTGGACGAAAATGGAACCTGCTGCATGTTTTGAGCCATGTGATTTACAGGAAAATTAAACTTTTATCAAAAATACATGGTTGGAATTGGGGAAAAAAAAAAAAACTTAAAAAAGCCTCCTGGATTCGAGCCCCATCATCCCACATGGCCATCTGTGACTAATGTTTACGTCTGCAAAACGTGTAACTTTCTAGCCTCGACAGCCCAAAGCGTGGCTATCTCACGTTTTGCTGTGATACAAGGTTGTCACTGGATTAATTATAACATCTTTGGTGATCTGTTGATTTTTTTTTTTATATCATGCACCATCATCACGTTAATGATGTACAAATGTGTGTCTACACTTTCAGGCTCGTCCACATTCAGTCAGTCCAGTTTTCTGCGCTGGTGCTCTAACAGCTCGTACTCACAATACAGAGACCCGTGGCGTATTTATCTGCTTCCAGGGCACCTTCTGCTGTTTTTGCATGTAACTACAGTGATTGTGTTTTAGGCTCTGAACGCCTTCAGAACATGGATGACTTAACAGCTCATTACTATGCAAGACTCTACGCTGTGAATACATCCTGTGAGCTAGTACTAACATCCTTCTCAAGGTACACCGTGTGTGTAGACCGACACCACACTAAACTAAGATAGTTATGATTATCCTGACAGATTTGGGGTAAAAACTAAATATTTTCAGTATTTCAAACCCCCTCCTCCCCTCTCCTGATTGGTCGGTGTGACTCGTGGTTCCCTGTGGAGAACCGACAAGGACGAGAACAAAGACAAGGACGAGCTTAATCTGTTTTCAATACTGACATCAGTTTATTGGGAAAGATGTTTTATTCCAGGCTGGTGCTGCTGCTGTGTGTGTGTGTGTGTGTGTGTGTGTGTGTGTGTGTGGTGTGTGTGTGTGTGTGTGTGTGTGTGTGTGTGTGTGTGTGTGTGTGTGTGTGTGTGCTTAGTTTGAGAATGAATGCCCAAATATGGTTTGAGCAGCTTTTGTTTCGGAGTGAAATATTGCCTCTCTGATTCCATCAGCTGCACAGCAAGGTCATTCATTCCCTGTGTGTGTGTGTGTGTGTGTGTGTGTGTGTGTGTGTGTGTGTGTGTGTGTGTGTGTGTGTGCGTGCGTGCGCGTGTGTGTGCGCCTGTTTTGTACAGCTGACCTTGTTTAACTGACTGGTTAATTGTCCTCTGGAGCCTCTGGTTGTTTCTTGTACACGGTCAGGTGACACTGTCACTTTGGACTTGTGTTTTCAGCAGAATTTAAAACACTTCCAGGTATCACTAGTGATTTTCACACAACAGGGCTCCTTTTATATATATATATAGATATATATATATCTATATCTATGTATATTTTATCATCAGGGTAAGTATGCTCAGATTTAGTTTTACCTGATTTAAAGTGTAGTCAGTGATTGTTAGAGCCATGCTGGGACTTTGTGTTATGACCCTAAACTGTGTCTCCTCACCTCGGCCTGAATGTAGGCTTGTGGTTCTTCCAGGGTCAGTTTGGGACCTCTTTTCATTTCCCTGCATGTGCTTTCTGTGTGCGGTATTATTCACCACAATGACATCTCATTCCAGTTTTATGCAGATGACACACAGCGGTACTTTACTCCAAAGTCCAGTGACTCTGGGTGACGTTGAGGTATTGACTGTACAGCCTCTGTCAACAGCTGGGGACAAACTACTGTAGTTTTCTTCACATACATAAGACAGTGTTGCCCATCAACATGTTTCTGAAAAAGTTCTGCCTGAATATAAATCTTCCAATTGACTTCTAGTTAAGAATCTTGATTTATAATAGAAACTCTCATGCCAACTTGAAATTTAACCACCAAACCACTGAAGTGGGTAACTGTCATTTTTTACATAAATACAGACATCATGAAGAGTGAATCTGTGTGTGATCCAACTTATTTGGAGATGAAGCAGAAAGTAAAAGAACATGAAATATTTCCAATTCAAAGTAATTTCTGTCTGATAAGATGATCACTGTGATTATAGAAACATACAGACATAACAGACGACATGTTGGAGAGTAGTAACGTAATTAAAGCTTGAAAATCTTCGTAACATAACACACACCAGGAGGATGATTGTTGTCTTTTGCGTCGTCATGTTTTGTGTTGAAGAACATTTAGTGCTCATAATCGGTTAACGTCACATCCGAGATGAGGCTTCAGCTGTCGTCAGCTGGGATTCAGTCGGATGGTGCAGTACTCACAATAAAATGATGAATCTTTCTGGTCATAACACCGAACATCCTGCAGGTCGGGCTGTTTTCATGGAGTCATAATTCACCAGCTGTTTGATCAACAGTGTTTCTCTCTCAGTCTGACTTCTGTTTTATTTGAATGCAGCAGATCAGAGCAGCACATTGTTATTGATTGTTTTGAAATAGTGAGTCTGAATGATGAGCCTCCGACTCACCGCCGGGTTGGTGGTTGGATTAAGACTAGCAGGACAGCTTCGTACCTACAGCAGCTGTATATGTTGATGTCAGGTGTTTCCAGAAACAACTCTCAAAGTGAAATATTTCTTTCATTCATGTGAAAACCGCTGAATTATCTGCTGCTTGTGGGGAGGTGATGCTATTCTCCACAGCTAACATTAGCACGATGTCACGCTCACTGTGTGAGGTAAGAATGAAATGGTACTTCAGTGTTATTATGGAAGCCATAACCCAGAATGACCCCTCCTGCCTGGCTGGTGGAGCTCCCACCGTGTTGTCGTGCAGCATGTTGTTAGCTTTGTTCAGACTGGGATATTATTTCCTGACAGGCTCATAATGCCACCGATGGTCCAGCTGTGAGGGATCAAATGTGAAAATGCTGTGTTGTTTACATGCTTTTCATAAACGATGAAGGCCCGTTTTCCTCCTCTGCCTCGCCACAGAGAGTCCGCGGTGCTGCTCGGTCTCTGTGGCGCTGCTGCATCCAGAGAGCGGAGAACAGGCCGTCACAGGGCGGCCATGATGGAGCCGCTAATTAACTGGTCTTTGTTTCGCTCTCCCTCCCTCCCTCTGCCTCCCTCCCTCTGCCTCCCACAGGGAGAAGTGGAGCACGACTATATTTAGGGCTGTTTGTAAGACTAGAGGAGTCACCTGATGGATGCTAGCCGCGGGAACTGACTACCACACACATACACACACACACACACACACACACACACACACACACACACAGACACACACACACACACACAGACACACACACACACACACACACACACACACACACACACACACAGACACACACACACACACACACACACAGACACACACACACACACACACACACACACACACACACACACACACACAGACACACACACACACACACACACACACACAGACACACACACACACACACACACACACAGACACACACACACACACACACACAGACACACACACACACACACACAGACACACACACACACACACACACACACAGACACACACACACACAGACACACACACACACACACACACACACACAGACACACACACACACACACACACACACACACAGACACACACACACATACAGACACACACACACACACAGACACACAGACACACACACACACACACACACACACACACACACACAGACACACACACACACACACACAGACACAGACACACACACACACACACACACACACACACACACACAGACACACACACAGACACACACACACACAGACACACACACACACACACACACACACACACACACACAGACACACACACACACACACACAGACACACACACAGGCTAACAAATGGAATGAACGCTGGAATAGACTGCAGTGGGAGAGGAGAGACATCTGGCCAGATAAATGTATTCGTGTAATTATTGGTTGATAGATGACGCTAAGTTTTTCTCTCTGCTTTGTTCCATTTTTGTTAACTGTACCTTCCACACACGTTCACTGTCTACCAGGCTGCACTCAGCTTTGGGAAATAAAACGGTGCCTTTCAAGACAGAGTGAGCTAATACAGCGCTAAATTAATCTGGAAAAACTAAATTTATCTGGCAGAAGATTTGTCACCACGAGCCGGGGATAACAGCGAGAACGGGTCTTCAGTGAATCAGCAGTCATAACGCACGCTGTCTTTTGGGATTTGAATTTAGTGAAACATAAAAACATCTTCTGTTGTGGGGAAATGTGACGTGCAGGTGCTGAGGGAGACACCGTCTGACACTTCCTGTCAGAAAGTGAGTTATGACTCAAAAGGGACAGCTGAGTCTTAAAAATATATTGTTGCTTGCAAAAGTCCTTGGGTGACACCAATAACATTCATACTGCAAACATGCTGGATATGGAGTGATTTATGGCTGAGATATTTGCAGCAGGATGCAGTGAGCTGGTGTTTCAGCAAAACCGAAATCCCCAACACACGTCCAGAAAATTCTTCTGAACTGAAGAAATATTGTGAGCACAATCAGGAGCTCTTTTGTGGACCTCACATTACATCATCTCTACTGCCACTCTCAGGCTGGATGTATCATGGCAAACTTTGTCATAATCTAAAAGGGACATTGGCATGAAATTAGAGCATTTTCATCGCCTTTTGATTTCAGTAACATGACCTTTCTTCTCGTGCTATCTTTTGAACAAACAAAATTTAAGGCTTTATTTCCTGTAAAGCTAAGTTTTCACCCTACTCGTCTTTTTTTTTTTTTTTTTCCCCGTTTTCTATGTTTAAACGTTAAGAACTTTGTTTCTAATAAGGTCATCGAGTACGGTTTGTAGACAATCCAGAACCCCAGCATTTCTGAATTGTTTTTGTTGCATGTTTTACATCTGTCACTATATGATAACAGATAAACTTCATTTTCTAGAAATGGATTAATCCCTGTGTCCTGGAAACAATTTTGAAAATGCAAATTACTCATATTATTATTATTATTATTATTATTATTATAATATTAAAGGTATTTTACATCAATAATAACTTTTATTTGCATTCCGTCTTACATAGAAGAAATGCAGCTCTTGCTTTACAGTAAGAAAATGACATGCAGTGTTGCACATATAAAGGAACATTTAAAAATATAGAAAATAAATAAAATGCATAAAATTGAACACAGTTTTAAAATATTAAATAAATCAAGAAACATTCTCAGCTACGTTCTATATATAAAAAAAAAAACACCTAGTATATAGTAAAATACTGGAAATCTGCTGAGTGCTGTTTGGAAATGTGAGAACTGTAATTACTCTGCAGTAAGACGTGTTTGATGCACAGTGAGATTTTCTCTTGAGCCTCGTGAAGCTGCAACTCAGTAAATAAAGTCAAGGCCTTCCTTCTGTGTTCTCCTTATGGAGTCTGCTTCAAAACTATTTTGGTCGATCGAATCTCTGACATTCGTCTGACTAATAGCTGCTCTGAGGACTGATGGAGGTCGGATTGAAAGATGCACACGTACACATGATCTCACATTAGGAGTTCATTCTTTGTAGACTCTCAGTCCTGATTCAGACAATCTTCTTTCACAGACACAGACTGTTTCTAAAAGAGTTCGTAGCTTCAGGTCTGTAAAATGGTTCCGATCCAGAAGTGTCTTCTGCTGCAATACCAGCGAGTGCCACTAGAGGTCGGCTCCAAAAAGACAGATGACTAAATTAAAAGCAACAAAACAAATACTGTTGATTGACACATGTTGGGTGCTTCTGGTGAGCTGTGGTGAGTTCCTGTGTCTGCTGTGGAGTCCAGATGTCTGTCGGACGCAGCGCGAAGGAGCAGCAGCATGTTCGTGGTCCTGATGTCTCAGCTCATCAGTGTGTTGATATAAATGTTCCAGTGTTTGTTATGAGCAGCCTTGAACAGAAAGAGGTTCCCCGGAGCTCCTGTGTGCTGCAGAATGTGAACTATGTGTAAACCCAACCTACAGGAAAAGAATGGAGATGCTCTCTCTGTGCGGTGATCCTCCGTCTCTCAGCTCTGAGCAGGATTTATTAAGAAATAAAAGGAGGCCATTATCATGTCAGCGAGCCGGCCTGAATGGAAATGACTGTGCTGTTATCTTGTTAGGAAATGGATTGCTTGTCATAATAGTCTAGACACTGAGGGTTTAAGGTCAGACCGCAGGGTGGAGGGATGTGAACTGTTTAATAATCCTCGAGGTATGTGGCCTGCTCCAACCTGCTCGACGCTGCCCTCACTGGTGCCCTCACTGGTGCCCTCACTGGTGCCCTCACTGGTGCCCTCACTGATGCCCTCACTGATGCCCTCACTGGTGCCCTCACTGGTGCCCTCACTGATGCCCTCACTGGTGCCCTCACTGATGCCCTCACTGATGCCCTCACTGGTGCCCTCACTGATGCCCTCACTGGTGCCCTCACTGGTGCCCTCACTGATGCCCTCACTGATGCCCTCACTGGTGCCCTCACTGGTGCCCTCACTGATGCCCTCACTGATGCCCTCACTGGTGCCCTCACTGATGCCCTCACTGGTGCCCTCACTGGTGCCCTCACTGATGCCCTCACTGATGCCCTCACTGGTGCCCTCACTGGTGCCCTCACTGATGCCCTCACTGGTGCCCTCACTGATGCCCTCACTGATGCCCTCACTGGTGCCCTCACTGGTGCCCTCACTGATGCCCTCAGTGGTGCCCTCACTGGTGCCCTCACTGGTGCTTCATTTTCAAAGGCTCCCATTAGTCACCATAACCACGACCAGAAAGAAAAATCATTATTAATGCAAGTTAAATCCTCATACAGTGCTGCAACTAAAGACAAGATATAAAGTCCTCTCTGAACGTTGGTCTGGTAGATGTTGGAGTTTTGAAACACCTTGTAAACCTGTTACTAAATAAAGAATGATAACCTGTTAGTAGCAGCTTCCACTTTAAGGCTGATTGGACCTCACAAGTCATCTCACCAGGACTGCCTGGTCTTCCAGATTTACATTTTCTAGCTTCACGCAATGAAAAGAAATGTGCCCAGCGTCCATACTAATTGACTGTAAAAGGGACAAACTACATATTGAGATCACTGCTCATGATCACAATTCAACAGCAGCTGAAACTACAGCTGTCATAATGACATGAACATCTGTTTGAAACCATTTCAAGGGTTAGAGGCGTCATGAAGGAAAGATTTATGTCTGTTGTATTAAAGTTTTGATTGGTTGGACCTGATAAACTGGTAGCTGTGAACATGTCCTTTACATTTTGGGTTTCGTCTTGTGACTGCTGACTGTTTGCTCTGGTGGAGTTTATCTGTCAGAACTTTTGCTGAGTCGTCTGATTCTGATCCTGAAATGTCCCTTCTGTCCTCACAGTTTTAGGACATTAGCAGTGTTTCATCTACAGTCCTCCATATGCCAAAATACACAAAGAAGCATATGCAAGAATTTAGTACAATGACTCAATGTAAATATAGAAGTTTTATTAAGTTCAAGTTAATTCACCTTCAAATATCTTGTTTTGTATGTTCAGACTTTATAAACACAACTTTTCTGATTTGATGTCTTTTGACTCCAAATGATGAGTTGATGAGTTTTCTGCTGAGACAAAACTAGCATGTTACAATATTACCCAGCATGCACTCTGTGATACGAGTTGGAAGAAAACAAATATGAAGTGTTAAATGAAGCCCTGGCTGTTTCTTTTTGTAGTAAATAATATAATGTGAACCATGTCGAGGTTCATCAGTCCTGAACATGTTGACTGTGGACTGACAGACGTCCAACGTCCATCCACCAGCAGCAGCTGCTTTATGTGACAGGCAGTGACAGCTGTGATGAAAGTGAGTTCAGATTGACTCCTCTGCTTCTCGGTTGAATAGCGCAGAGTCTTCCTCACAGAGAGATGCAGCACACATCCCATGAAACAGCACGACTTGATCTTTCCAGAAACATCAGCGCTTCGTCTGCGTGACGAAGCGTTGTGGAGATAATCAGAGTTTAAGCTGTATTCTTGTTACACTCTGCATGAAAAGCTGCATCCATATTTGTCCAAATTGCTGAGTCATCCAGTGTCCCACAAACATGGTTCACATATGTCCAGATTATAGACAATCTCCTCTGCACAACTATTAAAAGATATCTCTACTGACAATATTTTCTGGTGGGATACATGTAAAAAAACATCATTTCATTTCATTTTCTTTTCCTTGGTATAAAGGCGAATATAAAAAAAAAAAATCGAAAGTATTATCAAATGAAAGGATGAAAGATCTGGATATCCTAGACTGTCCTGAAAAAAAACCAAGATATAACATGAAGGATTAAAAGTGAAGGTACAGAAACTACCCCAAAAAAAACAAATCAAATGTTTACACAACAGACCATTTTTAATTTAAAAAAAAAAAAATAGATTTGCAAGTTTAAACAACTACCTTGATAGTTTCATAATTGATAGTTGATAGATTAATGTGATAGATGTTGTCTGTATCTCACTGACGACTTCCTGGACTGACCTGGATCTTCCTTTGAGAGAACAAACAGCCGTCTCAACTCCCTGTGTGTTTATGCAGTCCATTAAAGCCGACAGTCTCTGTAGACTCACAGCCTTACATGGAGAGAGAGAGACAGCCGGGCAGACAGGTAGACATTTGACCTCTGGCTGCTGCTGCTGCTGCTGCTGGTGGTGGTGGTGGTGGTGCTGCTGGTGCTGCTGGTGGTGGTGGTGCTGCTGCTGCTGGTGGTGGTGGTGCTGCTGCTGGTGCTGCTGGTGGTGGTGGTGCTGCTGCTGCTGGTGGTGGTGGTGCTGCTGCTGGTGCTGCTGGTGGTGGTGGTGCTGCTGCTGCTGGTGGTGGTGGTGCTGCTGCTGGTGCTGCTGGTGGTGGTGGTGCTGCTGCTGCTGGTGGTGGTGGTGCTGCTGCTGGTGCTGCTGGTGGTGGTGGTGCTGCTGCTGCTGGTGGTGGTGGTGCTGCTGCTGGTGCTGCTGGTGGTGGTGGTGCTGCTGCTGCTGGTGGTGGTGGTGGTGCTGCTGGTGGTGGTGGTGCTGCTGGTGCTGCTGGTGGTGGTGGTGCTGCTGCTGCTGGTGGTGGTGGTGCTGCTGCTGGTGGTGGTGGTGCTGCTGCTGCTGGTGGTGGTGGTGGTGCTGCTGGTGGTGGTGGTGCTGCTGGTGCTGCTGGTGGTGGTGGTGCTGCTGGTGCTGCTGCTGCTGCTGCTGCTGCTGTTGCTGGTGGTGGTGGTGCTGCTGGTGGTGGTGGTGCTGCTGCTGCTGGTGGTGGTGGTGCTGCTGCTGGTGCTGCTGGTGGTGGTGGTGCTGCTGCTGCTGGTGGTGGTGGTGGTGCTGCTGGTGCTGCTGGTGGTGGTGGTGCTGCTGGTGCTGCTGCTGCTGCTGCTGCTGCTGCTGCTGTTGCTGGTGGTGGTGGTGCTGCTGGTGCTGCTGCTGCTGCTGCTGCTGCTGCTGTTGCTGGTGGTGGTGGTGCTGCTGGTGCTGCTGCTGCTGCTGCTGCTGTTGCTGGTGGTGGTGGTGCTGCTGCTGCTGCTGCTGCTGCTGCTGTTGCTGTTGCTGGTTGTGGTGGTGCTGCTGGTGGTGGTGGTGCTGCAGCAGCGGGAAAACCTCTTAACTGTGTGAAACTGACAGAGAAGGAGGATTAATGCTGCGCCAGCCTTCCCTTGATCACCGAAGATCAAATATAGCAAACCAGAGACGGAGGAACATCAAAACAAAAGAACATGAAGGGAGGATTGAGGTCTTAGTGTTGCTGTTAGCATGTAAATACAGAGTCAGAGCGACTGAGGCAGTTTGATCAAAGCATCAATCAACCTGTGAGCCTTTAACATTTGCTGCTGAATCTGTAGTGAGGAAATCCTCAGCTGAACAGGAAGCTCAGTTTGTTTTCTCCCAAACAGGACGGATGCCTGAATGGAGATTAATGGTGCAACACTTTTCCAGAGCAAGATGTTACTACAAAAAGTGGACAAAGTGTCAGTAAATCTGTCCCAAGGAGGATTTCTAACAGATAAAGGTGACAACAGAATTTTATTGACCAGACTCAGAGGTTCAATCCTTTTTTAGTTTTTTTACTCCAGAGATTTTCCTTTAGTGAATAACTTAACAGTTTTATCTGCAATTCATAAAACGTGCTCAGATGGGGCCACAGACTGGATATAAAACTACAGACTGGATATAAAACTACAGACTGGATATAAAACTACAGACTGGATATAAAACTACAGACTGGATATAAACCTACAGACTGGATATAAAACTACAGACTGGATATAAAACTACAGACTGGATATAAACCTACAGACTGGATATAAAACTACAGACTGGATATAAAACACAGACTGGATATAAAACTACAGACTGGATATAAAACTACAGACTGGATATAAAACTACAGACTGGATATAAAACACAGACTGGATATAAACCTACAGACTGGATATAAAACTACAGACTGGATATACAACACAAACCGGATATAAAACTACAGACTGGATATACAACTACAGACTGGATATAAAACACAGACTGGATATAAAACTACAGACTGGATATAAAACTACAGACTGGATATAAAACACAGACTGGATATAAAACTACAGACTGGATATAAAACTACAGAGTGGATATAAAACTACAGACTGGATATAAACCTACAGACTGGATATAAAACACAGACTGGATATAAAACTACAGACTGGATATAAAACTACAGACTGGATATAAAACTACAGACTGGATATAAAACTACAGACTGGATATAAACCTACAGACTGGATATAAAATTACAGACTGGATATAAAACACAGACTGGATATAAAACTACAGACTGGATATAAAACTACAGACTGGATATAAAACTACAGACTGGATATAAAACACAGACTGGATATAAACCTACAGACTGGATATAAAACTACAGACTGGATATACAACACAAACCGGATATAAAACTACAGACTGGATATACAACTACAGACTGGATATAAAACACAGACTGGATATAAAACACAGACTGGATATAAAACTACAGACTGGATATAAAACTACAGAGTGGATATAAAACTACAGACTGGATATAAACCTACAGACTGGATATAAAACACAGACTGGATATAAAACTACAGACTGGATATAAAACTACAGACTGGATATAAAACACAGACTGGATATAAAACACAGACTGGATATAAAACTACAGACTGGATATACAACTACAAACTGGATATAAACCTACAGACTGGATATAAAACACAGACTGGATATAAACCTACAGACTGGATGTAAAACACAGACTGGATATAAAACACAGACTGGATATAAACCTACAGTCTGGATATAAAACACAGACTGGATATAAAACACAGACTGGATATAAAACACAGACTGGATATAAACCTACAGTCTGGATATAAAACACAGACTGGATATAAAACACAGACTGGATATAAAACACAGACTGGATATAAAACTACAGACTTGATATAAAACACAGACTGGATATAAAACACAGACTGGATATAAACCTACAGACTGGATATAAAACTACAGACTTGATATAAAACAGACTGGATATAAAACACAGACTGGATATAAAACTACAGACTGAATATACAACTACAAACTGGATATAAACCTACAGACTGGATATAAAACTACAGACTGGATATAAAACACAGACTGGATATAAAACTACAGACTGGATATAAAACAGACTGGATGTAAACCTACAGACTGGATATACAACACAAACCGGATATAAAACTACAGACTGGATATAAAACTACAGACTGGATATAAAACTACAGACTGGATATACAACTACAGACTAGATATAAAACTACAGACTGGATATACAACACAAACCGGATATAAAACTACAGACTGGATATACAACTACAGACTGGATATAAAACTACAGACTGGATATAAAACTATAGACTGGATATAAAACTACAGACTGGATATAAAACACAGACTGGATATAAAACTACAGACTGGATATAAAGCACAGACTGGATATAAAACTACAGACTGGATATAAAACACAGACTGGATATAAACCTACAGACTGGATATAAAACACAGACTGGATATAAAACTACAGACTGGATATAAAACAGACTGGATATACAACTACAAACTGGATATAAACCTACAGACTGGATATAAAACACAGACTGGATATAAACCTACAGACTGGATATAAAACACAGACTGGATATAAACATACAGACTGGATATAAAACTACAGACTGGATATAAAACTACAGACTTGATATAAAACACAGACTGGATATAAAACAGACTGGATATAAAACTACAGACTGGATATAAAACCATAGACTGGATATAAAACTACGGACTGGATATAAAACTACAGACTTGATATAAAACATAGACTGGATATAAAACACAGACTGGATATAAAACACAGACTGGATATAAAACACAGACTGGATATAAAACTACAGACTGGATATAAAACACAGACTGGATATAAAACCACAGACTGGATATAAAACACAGACTGGATATAAAACTACAGACTGGATATAAAACACAGACTGGATATAAAACTACAGACTGGATATAAAACACAGACTAGATATAAAACTACAGACTGGATATAAAACTACAGACTGGATATAAAACCACAGACTGGATATAAAACTACAGACTGGATATAAAACTACAGACTGGATACAAAACAGACTGGATATAAAACACAGACTGGATATAAAACTACAGACTGGATATAAAACTACAGACTGGATATAAAACAGACTGGATATAAACTACAGACTGGATATAAAATTACAGACTGGATATAAAACACAGATTGGATATAAAACTACAGACTGGATATAAAAGTGTTTGTAGCTTCAGGTCTGTAAAATGGTTCTGATCCAGAAGTGTCTTCAGCTGCAATACCAGCGAGTGCCACTAGAGGTCGGCTCCAAAAAGCCTCCGGCTCCATAGACTCCCATTCAACTTCTCTCATCAAATCCAAAGTGAATAAAATGTGTCCATCAGTTATCTCGGTGTTGTTAGCTAAAGTCACTCCTTCTTATTAGTTTTCTGGAGGTCCATCTGAAAATAATCCCTCATTCATTAGAAAAGAAGATTCAAGAAGACCTGTTTTTGGGGGCGTGTCTGTTTGATTGACAGGCCTGTGGTGCAGTCAGGTTACATCTATCGGTGGGCGGGATGTAGTATCGTCAGGTTTCTGATCAGATCGGTCAGATCCACCGCTGGCTCCTCCCCCAGATGTTCACAAACCAACGACTTCTAATATTTGTGTGAATAATTATCCCAAGTAATATAACCTAGTGTACCGTCAATCGTTTGTTTGTGAGATGCACCCACTGTGTTTTGTGTTTCAGTCACTGATTTATTTCAAAACTCTAAAATCTAAAAATAAAGTCCAAACTCGCTTCCCCAGACCGTTGTCTTTTTTGTTGTTGTTTGATTCTCTTCTCCATCAAAAACTGATGGTCATTACTCTACAGGACACAGAGGCTCTGACCAGGCTCTCCTCTGAGGCCTCGGGCCCCCAGACCTGTGCCCAGTGGGCCTTTTCAGTAGCACTTAATAAAAAATGAGGAAGTATTCTCTGACATTTAAAAAAAAACAAAGATAATCAATAAGTATACAAATGACTGCAGAAGAACAGGGCAGTCAGAATGAGTCATAAACAATAATGAATAAACATCCATTCAGTGTAACATGTTGATGCTTGTTTTCACCAAGAGATCTCTGACATGAAGATGTCTTTCATCAGTTCTCTCTGTAAAACAGCCGCATGTAAAACAGCCACTAATAATGTCCTCTGTGACAACTTTGTTCCCACAGTGCAGGTTGTCTTCAGTTAAAAAGCTTCCAACAGCCAATCAGGTGTCAGCGCCGTGAGATTTGAAAGGTGGAACTTTAAACAGGCCGTCACCTTTCTGTGTTCGTCAGCTGATGTTTGATTCCTGATCATTAAAGAGCCGAACAGCTAAACAAGCCTGCAGCCGGAGTGTGTGTGTGTGTGTGTGTGTGTGTATGTGTGTGTGTGTGTGTGTGTGTGTGTGTGTGTGTGTGTGTGTGTGTGTGTGTGTGTGTGTGTGTGTGTGTGTGTGTCTGTCTGAGCATTCTGTGAAATGTAGAACAGGAAACACCACCTTCTGGACTTTTTGCATTTACATTGTTTGTTCTGAAGCAAATTAAAGGTTTCATGAATACATAAAAATATCCAGGTTAACAAACACACTCATAATTTATTCTACCAGTCCGTACTTTAACACTAATTTCCTGGATGTTTACTGGATAAAGGATGTTGTGTTTAAATACTAATCAAATGAATTAAATGTCTTTTTTTGAATGGTATTTTCTGGTAATGCTGTTGCTCTGGTGGATGTTTTTCTGTATGACCATGAACACAGTTTATTCTGACTCTAACTTTCTTTCTGCTGCTGTAATACAAGAGCAGCAAATGTGGATCAATCACATTCTGAGAATATTCCAGATCCATTTATTTATCCTGACTGTTTGTTTGTTGAAAAACTTCTGTGTCCACGTGATTTAGGAAATTACTGCAACTTTTTTCTAAAGTGAAACACATTTTTGTAAATTTAGTTTTCAATCAATGCTGGAGCAGGGAGTCAGACAGGGTGGAGAGGATCCTGAACAGAGTACTAACACACTGTTATCTGTGTTTATTTGATGGGCTTTTTTCACAATAAAGACACAGAATAATGCTAACCTTAGCCTTTCATTTAGTGAGTAAAATAATATTACTACTACAGATAATGTTGGTTTGACCTGTGAGAAAATGACCCAAGTGCAAATATACCAGGATTCTTCTGCAGGGATATGAAGGGTAAAATGATTCATAGACATGGATTATATCCATTTTAGTGGCAGTTTTTCATTAATTAAGTAATTGTCAGGGTGAATTGTTGTATTTAGAGATTCCATTTGGTCCGTGGTGGCGCCCCCTGTCTGCTGCACGTCTTCATTTCCCTGTGTGTGTTTTTAATTGTCACAGAGGGCAGTGAAGTGCCTCCCTTCGTTATGAAACATCAGCGGCTGTAATGAGTGTGTCCGGAGAACCCTGCATCACCTCTAATAGGAGCTGCAGCAGCTTTAGGATGCACTCAGCGTTTGACTTTGCAGAATCTTTTTCCTTTTTTTAATCCCCCGTTTCTCTCGTGTCATCCCACTTCCATCCTCTCTTCACATCATCCCACATTTTCCATCTTGAGCTGGATTTAAGGATGCAGATGGCGCAGCGGCTCTTTCTGCCTCAGTATCTGAAGTGATGTTGTCTTTGCTCTCCTGAGCATCGTGCAGCGCTGTAAGCAGATGACGCACGGCCGGGTTCAACGGCGACGCCGCCAGCTGCCGCGTCGCGGTGAAACTCGCTGCAGCGACAGAGTGTTGGAGATCTGAAAGGCGGTCGGGGCTTAAGAACAAATTCTCCTGCGAGCGCACAGAACTGCACAAAACATGCAAGTTCAAAAGGGCAGCAGCTGATTTAATCCAGTCAGGAGACAGAAAAGACTCCAGACACACACACACACCTGCATCAGCACATATCCATAGAACTGTATACACAGACTGATTTTAAAAGTAAAGTGCACCCTTTCTGCTGACTGAGCTCATGGTGGAGTTTCTGTCTGTCTCTGAGAAGTCTTCTTCCACCTGCTCCACGAGTCTGATGCTCATAAACTACATTAAGAAACTGTGCACACATATCCTCACAAACAGGTGGGTCGGGCCGTGTACTTATAGAAGTAGATCTCTTCCTGTTGTATCTTTCCATTAACAGATATCCAACCCTATTTCTGAAAAAGTTTGGACACTGTGTGAAACGTAAATAAAAACAGGATGCGATGATTTGCAAATCACATAAACCCATATTTTAATTAAAAATAGACCAAAGACAACATATCAAGAGGTGAAACGGAGAAATTTGTATTGTTCTATGAAAAGTATTTGCTTTAAAACATAAAGAGTTACGAGCCATGCAAACGTTTAGGAAAAAAAAAAATTGAATACCTTGTATTGACAAATTTAAATTTCCATCTAACATCATACCTCACTAAACTGAACACCACTCTGATGTCACACCAGGAGTTAGAAGACCAAGCTTTCAAAAGAAAAAGTCAAACATGTCCCACAACAAACAGCTGTTTTCAGAGGATGATGTCATCGTGTCTGTAGTCGAGGCCTGAGCTCTGTAAACTTCACATCGCTGTCGTCACAGTTTCTCTCCCGCGTGGCAGCAGATTTCTAAAGGCTCCGGACGGCCTCCGTCTCTGCAGTCACAGTCTGTTTCCATGGTTTACCGCCCTGTAACAGCTTCCGATTGGACAGGAGGGAGGCGACATGGCTGCCGGTGAGAGTCAACACCAGATAAATAAGTACAACTGTCCGCCGGTTCAGGGTGCCTTGATTTCCCCTCATCTGCTCCAGAGTCCGCTGCGTCTCCAAGAAACAGATGTTGGTTCCATCGGATATGTTGAACCGTTTCCAAACGACAGACGAAGATTGTTTTTTTATTTATTTAACTCTTCCACAGTGAAAACTACAACTTCTGCACTGCTTGGTCTGTTTGTACTAACACGGATACAAACACGTCACTACCGTACCAAACTGCTGTACATCATCAGGATGGCTGTTTCTAATCCAGGGGAAGAATTACAGCTGCATATCATGGATAATATTTAAGCAATATTACACGAGCTGCTCAGTGATGCTTACAGACCGCGTCACTGTCGTGCCAATAATCACATTAAAATACCCTCCAGTGTAATATAGCGATTAAACAACAAGTTACCATCTAATTAAAACGTTATCTAAATGTGCTCATATTGTGGAGCAATTCACTCTCAAAATATAAAACTATTTCTTTAATGATTTAATGCATGGGGTATGACTAACAACTGGAAAACAGCTAGCCGCTATGATTGTAAGTGCGTGACTATCCGTGGTGTTACGGTACGGGTG
>NW_027185352.1:1343092-1345592 GCF_022577435.1 Embiotoca jacksoni | reverse complement strand
CTCAGGAAAAACTTACACATTTAAGGATCATTGCAGCAGAGAATAACAGTAATTGTGAAATACCTCATAGAGTGAGACAGTTATCATACCAATAATAATGCACTGTGACCCTACATACTGACGGAGTTCAGGTAGAACAGAAACTTGTGGATATCGAAGAGGAAAGTTAGTTTTTTTTGTGGACTAACTTTAAATTAATTTTGATTTCCAATGTTCTCGATGGTACTATGAAACACTGTCAGATCAAAAAAACAACGTGACTTCACGTAGTGTCATTGCTGTTCTGGAGCTTTCCATCAAATCACATGATTTTCATTAGCGGATGGAATTAGCTCAGTTGTCAGGAAACATATGGCCATCCTGCTGCTTCCTGTGAGTGCTGGTTTTCTTTAATGTTACTGAGAAATATATTTATATAATTTCATTTCATTCTTTTGTTACATTAATTCTGTCTAAATATATATTCTATTACTGTGATATGAGCCTTTGAGTATAGTAAAAGAGCCACAACTACTGTATGTAGTTCATTCATCCACAGGTGATATCAACCTTAAAATGAGTTGAAGGAAATCTGTCTGCAGTAAAAGTGACATACTCAAAGCGACCTGCGGGGGGCGTGTTGATTTATATGGCACAGTGTGTGTGTGATTGTGTGTGTGTGTGTGTGTGTGTGTGTGTGTGTGTGTGTGTGTGTGTGTGTGTGTGTGTGTGTGTGTGTGATTGTGTGATTGTGTGTGTGTGTGTGTGTGTGTGTGTGAGATTGTGTGTGTGTGAGATTGTGTGTGTGTGTGTGTGTGTGTGTGTGTGTGTGTGTGAGAGAGATTTTGTGTGTGTGTGTGTGTGTGTGTGTGTGTGTGTGTGTGTGTGTGTGTGTGTGAGATTGTGTGTGTGAGATTGTGTGTGTGTGTGTGTGTGTGTGTGTGTGTGTGTGTGTGAGATTGTGTGTGTGTGTGTGTGTGTGTGTGTGTTCATGTTGATCCTGACAGACTGGTTTCATCCTCCTCCGCTGAATGTTTGGGTGGAGCATGTATATACCAGTGCGTGTAGGACCAGCAGGGAGGGTTCAGCTGGTGTGATTATATCAGAGTTGTTAGCTGTGTCTGAGAGGACAGACAGGAAGGACGCAGGACGCTCACTTATCTCCGACCACATCCAACCTCATTCGGGAGTTTTTTCAGGACTGATGTTTGTTGTATTCGTCGCTGTTGTCAGCTTCCTGTGCTTGTTCCAGTGTTTTTGGATGGACGTGATTTAGGTTTACCTTTAACTGTACCAGATGTGATTTATGCTGATATAGCAGCTATATTCTGTAAATCAGATGAGAGTAGCAGTTCCACAGCTAGATATAATCAGCTGCTGTCATGACACTGGCTGTGAATATTCATGACTGACACGACCAGAGAAGAATCCTAAACTTTGGGGGACTGCTGACATTTCATCTCCTGCCATAAAAAGGTCAAACTCTCCCCACTCCTAGCTCTTGGCTTCAGGACCAAATATCTGATGGTCTTTCGATGAAATCAGTGAGCACATGCTGGACAAAGTTTGGATTAGATCCTCCTGGACACATGGAGGCCTGGAGGTCCTCTGGGTGGACATGGAGCTCCATCTGGCTTGGGAACTTTTGGGAGATTTTTTCTTCAGGCTACCTCACTCAACCTGCTGCCACCACAACCGGCCACAGCAGGTTAGTTTAATTAGTTCTGTGGTTGGAAAAACATTTTTAAAAAGCCATTCCAAACAGATTACAGAAGCATCAGGACCTATCACCAATTTGAAGGATTTTTGGAGATAATATTTTCAGGCCACATCACCACGTCGACCACATCCAGGTATCCTGTGGTTACAGCCTTTAACGTCCACATGAGAAGATCAGCATACAGCTTCTCAGAATTAATGGTTGAACTTGTGGATCTGGTGTACAAGCCTTGTTTGCTTCTGGATAAAATACTCCATCATCCATCCATCATCCATCCATCCATCCATCATCCATCCATCCATCCATCATCCATCCATCCATCCATCCATCCATCTATCTATCTATCTATCTATCTATCTATCTATCTATCTATCTATCTATCTATCTATCTATCTATCTATCTATCTATCTATTATCTGTCTATCTATCTATCTATCTATCTATCTATCTATCTATCTATCTATCTATCTATCTATCTATCTATCTATCTATCTATTATCTGTCTATCTATCTATCTATCTATCTATCTGTCTATCTATCTATCTATCTATCTATCTATTATCTGTCTATCTATCTATCTATCTATCTATCTATCTATCTATCTATCTATCTATTATCTATCTATCTATCTATCTATCTATCTATCTATCTATCTATCTATCTATCTATCTATCTATCTATCTGTCTATCTATCTATCTATCTATCTATCTATCTATCTATCTATCTATCTATTATCTGTCTATCTATCTATCTATCTATCTATCTATCTGTCTATCTATCTATCTATCTATCTATCTATC
>NW_027185352.1:1318096-1338096 GCF_022577435.1 Embiotoca jacksoni | reverse complement strand
AGACAAAAGAAGAGAGCAAGAAAAAATACAGACATAGTAAAGCAAACCTTGACGGAGAAACGCTGAGCCAGCGTGCCTCAGATGCTGTTTGTGTGTTTGATGAATGAGATTGACGGGTGTGAGGGGGAGAGGGAGGGGGGTACACCACTCACACCAAAGGATCCTGGGCCACACACACACACACACACACACACACACACACACACACACACTCACTCACTCACTCACTCACTCACTCACTCACTCACTCACTCACTCACTCACTCACTCACTCACTCACTCACTCACTCACACACACACACACACACACACACAGGCACGCAGGAATACTTTATCAAACATTAAAGGGATTTATGCAGTCCCTTCACAGCTAATTGAAATTATCTGGGCTGTAATGACTGGGTCTGAGTGAGTGAGTGAGTGTGTGTGTGTGTGTGTGTGTGTGTGTGTGTGTGTGTGTGTGTGTGTGTGTGTGTGTGTGTGTGTGTGTGTGTGTGTGTGTGTGTTGCACTTGTCCCCCTGCAGTGAAGAGTCTGTGGCTGTCAGGCTCATTGAGCTCCTCGCTTCACTCAACTTTGTGGTGGTTGAGGTTGGTGGCATCTATCGACATAAAGCTCAGGGTGTGAACGAAGTTTGATGAAGCAACATGTCACAGATTACATGTCTGATGAGGATTATGGAAGGAGGCTCTGAAATACCCGAGTTAGGTTAGGTAGTTACTTTATTAATCCCCGAGGGGAAATATAGCTCTTAACGTCCAACAAACGAACAAAGATGGATTCTATCAGACACCGATTGTTGTTCAGGGTAATAAACCCAGATTTAATAGTTTTATTGTGTGTGCAGTGAGCTGTAATCCAGTCTCACATCTATTCTTGTAAATTGTTAACATGGAAATCTGTTGCAGTTCTGTTCATGCGATTAAACACTGCAGGAGTTACGAGAGCAGGTCGACATCCGAACATTTAGAACCAGCGTCCTTCATCACATCCTTCCTCATTGGTCAATTTCCAAAACTCCACAGTTTTTATGCACCATCACTGTGGATTCATTAAAGACAAATTAAACAGAGGCACTTAAACTGGAGTCTCAGTAAACAAGATGATGTCATCAGTTGTTTTCTCAGACTAGAGCAACCATCATCCATCAGTGATGTCATCATCCATCAGTGATGTCATCGTTGGTTTGTGAACGTTATGAATCCTCCAGTTCAGATTCTGTCCGTCACCATCTTTGCTAGTTCGGAGTGGTTTGGAGCAGGAAGTGACCATATTTGGACGAGCTGGGGGAGGAGCCAGAGGTGGATCTGACCGATCTGATCGGAAACCTGACGATACTACGTCCCGCCCACCGATAGCTGTAACCTGACTGCACCACAGGCCTGTCAATCAAACAGACACGCCCCCAAAAACAGGTCTTCTTGAATCTTCTTTTCTAATGAATGAGGGATTATTTTCAGATGGACCTCCAGAAAACTAATAAGAAGGAGTGACTTTAGCTAACAACACCGAGATAACTGATGGACACATTTTATTCACTTTGGATTTGATGAGAGAAGTTGAATGGGAGTCTATGGAGCCGGAGGCTTTTTGGAGCCGACCTCTAGTGGCACTCGCTGGTATTGCAGCTACAAACACTTTTTTACGGTCTGGGGACTGGAGCCTAAAAAATATTTTTTTGTTTTTTACTGACGACTAACTCTAAAGAGTACCCTGACCATTATGTATAAACTGATATGGCAAGTTGGCTGTTTAAAATGATAATATTTAACTTTATGATTGAGGAGGAAGACTCAAATGTCCCCTTCGTCCTGGTCTCTGATCCCTGAGGTACTCTAAAGGACTGACCTTCCTCTAAGTCCTGTGAATGATCCCTGGAGTTCAACTCATCCATCATCCAGCTGCAGCTCGTCTGTTTCCGTGTCACCAACAGTCTCATTTCATATAAAGATGAAGCATGTGACTGTTTCAGCTGAGGCTGGAAAATGATACAGGTCTCACAAAATGAATGAAAAAGCTGTTTAGTGTTTTTAAGTGTTTAGAGCAGTTCACTCATTCAGAGTCTGATTGATAGTAAGCCTGTTACTGCTCCTGCTCCTGTTACTGTTCCTGCTCCTGTTACTGTTCCTGTTACTGTTACTGTTCCTGCTCCTGTTACTGTTACTGTTACTGTTCCTGCTCCTGTTACTGTTACTGTTACTGTTCCTGCTCCTGCTCCTGTTACTGTTACTGTTACTGTTCCTGCTCCTGTTACTGTTACTGTTACTGTTCCTGCTCCTGTTACTGTTACTGTTCCTGTTCCTGCTCCTGCTCCTGTTACTGTTACTGTTACTGTTCCTGTTACTGTTCCTGTTACTGTTACTGTTCCTGCTCCTGTTACTGTTACTGTTCCTGCTCCTGCTCCTGTTACTGTTCCTGCTCCTGTTACTGTTCCTGCTCCTGTTACTGTTCCTGTTCCTGTTACTGTTACTGTTACTGTTCCTGCTCCTGTTACTGTTACTGTTCCTGCTACTGTTACTGTTCCTGTTCCTGCTACTGTTACTGTTCCTGCTACTGTTACTGTTCCTGTTCCTGCTACTGTTACTGTTCCTGCTACTGTTACTGCTCCTGTTACTGTTCCTGCTCCTGCTCCTGTTACTGTTCCTGCTACTGTTACTGTTCCTGTTCCTGCTACTGTTCCTGTTCCTGCTACTGTTACTGTTCCTGTTACTGTTCCTGTTCCTGCTCCTGCTCCTGTTACTGTTCCTGTTACTGCTCCTGTTACTGTTCCTGTTCCTGCTACTGTTACTGTTCCTGCTACTGTTACTGTTCCTGTTCCTGCTACTGTTACTGTTACTGCTCCTGTTACTGTTACTGCTCCTGTTACTGTTCCTGCTCCTGTTACTGTTCCTGTTCCTGCTACTGTTCCTGTTCCTGCTACTGTTACTGTTCCTGTTACTGTTCCTGTTCCTGCTCCTGCTCCTGCTCCTGTTACTGTTCCTGTTCCTGCTACTGTTACTGTTCCTGCTACTGTTACTGTTCCTGTTCCTGCTACTGTTACTGTTACTGCTCCTGTTACTGTTACTGTTCCTGCTACTGTTCCTGTTCCTGCTACTGCTCCTGTTACTGTTCCTGTTACTGTTCCTGCTACTGTTACTGTTACTGTTCCTGTTACTGTTACTGTTACTGCTCCTGTTACTGTTCCTGCTCCTGCTCCTGTTACTGTTCCTGTTCCTGTTCCTGCTCCTGCTCCTGTTACTGTTACTGTTCCAGTTACTGTTCCTGTTCCAGTTACTGTTCCTGTTACTGTTCCTGCTCCTGTTACTGTTACTGTGTGGATGATTCATGTTTTTATTCTTACAAATGATACGTGGAGAAAAATTTCAGGATCTGTCCTCTTAAAAATGCACCTGTCAATCATCGCTCCGTGCCTCCATCTTCCTCCTCCTCCTCCTCCACCTCCTTCTGCTCCTCCTCCTCCTCCTCCTCCTCCTGCTCCTCCTACTGCTCCTCCTTCCTCCTCCTATTCCTGCTCCTCCTCCTGCTCCTCCTCCTGCTCCTCCTCCTCCTCCTGCTCCTCCTCTTCCTTCTCCATCTCCTTCTGCTCCTCCTCCTCCTCCTCCTCCTCCTCCTCCTCCTCCTCCTCCTCCTCCCGACAGTCTGACTCTGGGGGACGAATTCACGGTGACACAACCCACCAACGTCAAAGAAACCCAGCTGGTGTCTCCTGACCTGACGCGTCTTCTTCGGTCTCGGACAGTGAAATAAATACCTGTCAGTTTTTTCCCAGAGGTCCAGTTATCCACTAGATCAGAGTTTTACTGACATTTGTATGTTTTCACTGGTCGGGCAGCCAAAAGGTGGAAGCAACTCTTTCTCCATCATTTTTTTGATTCATTTCACATAAGACATAAATCAGGGAAGTTTCCTTTAGATTTGATTGTTTATATTATAAGAAATTATAAGAATATGATTTATCACATCAATATTTCAGCACGTGATTGATCTGGTTTAAAAACTGCTGAAAGATCTTTGGGTCTCCCACAGGAGGACAGCGTACTGTTGATGGTGGGTGACACATCGTGACTTTTTCTCATGCAGAAACTTGTGTCCTCTAAATGCCTCAGGCAGACGAGTGGTACAAGCTAACATTGACCAATGCTCCCTAAACGCCTCACGTGCAGGCTGTCTGTAGATGGTAGCCAGGTGTCTGTGAAGCATCCAGTCACACTCAGTCAGTAAGGAACTCTAATGTGAGATCTACCAAAATAGAAACCATGTGATTTACCTGTTTGGCTGCTCTCTATGTGTGCAGGCCTCTAAAGTTCCGCCTGTATGGGAAACACTGGATCTTCACTAATGCAAGGTCGAGCAGCACGAGAAGGAACATGATAGCATCTGTGTGTGTGTTTTCACTCCTTCTCTCAGCTGAGCTTGCGTCAGCCACCTTTCCTCTACAGACATGGAGTGGAAACAGCAGCGCTGTGACTGGAGCCTGCAGACTAATGAGAACAGCTCGTCTCTGTGTTTACACTGACGGTTCAGGGCACTGAAGCAAACTGTACAAAATATACCACAGTGGCTGTTTTACCTTCAGGAGTATTGTTGCATCCTCAAAAGTAGAAATGCCCTCTTTATTTCTGCAGCTTCACGTGTTGCTTTTGGCTACATGTGTTTCCTTGTCATTAAACGTTTCCCCTGATGTTGACGTGAGACCAACCTAGAACCAACTGTGACCACGGAGCGGTGCTCTGTACAGGAAGCACAGATGTAACGGGAGGGAAACACTAACCGAGGGCCGAACAGACATAGCGGTGCCTGTAAGCAGCTAAAATCCTTTTGGTTTTCATTAAAGCCGCGGTCTCCAACCTGAAATGTAACGGTGGAACGCCTTCTGAGTAGATTGCAGAAGGTTCGGACAATATGCAGTGTTTCCCACACATGGACTTACTTCATCTATTTATTATTTTAACATGTCTGAGAGAACGTCGCTATTAAAGTGATCCATTAACAAGTTCATAATCTTCGCTCATTCTCCTCCACCTGTGTTGGCTCAGCACTGTGTCAGTGCAGCAGAGGTGGAGCTCCGCCCACCGTGAGTCACAGAGATCAGAGGACAGAAACACAGCAGAGGTGAAGCTCCGCCCACAGTGAGACAGAGATCAGAGGACAGAAACACAGCAGAGGTGAAGCTCCTCCCACCGTGAGACACAGAGATCAGAGGACAGAAACACAGCAGAGGTGAAGCTCCGCCCACCGTGAGTCACAGAGATCAGAGGACAGAAACACAGCAGAGGTGAAGCTCCGCCCACCGTGAGTCACAGAGATCAGAGGACAGAAACACAGCAGAGGTGAAGCTCCGCCCACCGTGAGTCACAGAGATCAGAGGACAGAAACACAGCAGAGGTGAAGCTCCGCCCACCGTGAGACACAGAGATCAGAGGACAGAAACACAGCAGAGGTGAAGCTCCGCCCACCGTGAGTCACAGAGATCAGAGGACAGAAACACAGCAGAGGTGAAGCTCCGCCCACCGTGAGACACAGAGATCAGAGGACAGAAACACAGCAGAGGTGAAGCTCCGCCCACCGTGAGTCACAGAGATCAGAGGACAGAAACACAGCAGAGGTGAAGCTCCGCCCACCGTGAGTTACAGAGATCAGAGGACAGAAACACAGCAGAGGTGAAGCTCCGCCCACCGTGAGTCACAGAGATCAGAGGACAGAAACACAGCAGAGGTGAAGCTCCGCCCACCGTGAGACACAGAGATCAGAGGACAGAAGAGACTCTCACGCTGAGCTGGAAACAAACAGTGCTCACACATTAGGTGAATAACATAAATACTATATTTTTGGCTGAACTGCAACAGGGGGCGGAGCTATAAAGACTGTCTGTCACTGAGTGAGTGAGTGAGTGAGTGAGTGAGTGAGTAAGTGAGTGAGTGAGTGAGTTAGAGGTCAAAGTTACATCACAGACTTGAATTTTGAAATTAAAAGCCCTCCAGTTTCACACAGGGTCCAGCCATAGACTTGGTTTATACTTCGACGTGTTTCTGTCCCACTCGAAGGGAAACACTGGAACGCTTTATTTGATCATTCATTCATTTGATCACTAGACTCACTTATATTCAATTTAATTTAAAGCAGATTATTTCACTATCAGTAGGTGATGACTGGACATTTAACAGCACTGTTGCAAACATCTGATGGCTTACATGAATGTGATGTAGGAAGAATTTCTATCCCACAAGGCGGTTTTGTGCTCAGTAATGACAACGCTTATTGAGCTGGTTTGGGTGGAGCTCAGCTGTGTCAATAAATGGTACTAAACATGAGTATCTCTCAGACACTTTCATTTTGTCAAAGTAGCTCTCAGAGGAAAAAAGATGGGAGACCCCTGGCTTAAATATACCTTTTACTTCCTTTATATTTAATCTCTATATTTAGATAATACTGTATTTGCATGTTTACTCCTCAAATCAACTCATCTTTGACTGATGTTCACTTCTACAAAGAACATTACGAGAAAAACTTTGAAAACTTGTGAGTGACAGCAGAGTGACACCTCGGCTTCCTTCTGCTTCTATCTGTCTCCCTCAGTCACACACATGTTTAATTCACTTCTCAGTGGGAATCTCAGCTACATAAATATTCCAGCTCCTGATTCCAGAGCCTTCCTGTCTCTGCTACAAAGAGGGAATCTCTTCATCCTCACTCTGCTGTGAAATATTGAAGTGCTTGTCAGAAGCATGAACCTGTGCTGTCTGTGGGACGTCCTCCTCTGTGTGATGGAGTAATCGCTGGAATAAAGAATCCCCAAATTCTGCATTATGCATAAAAGGTGCTGGAAAATCTCAATCTGTGTTTAAACGAGAGACTGTGGCAGATGAGTTGTTATAGAAATAATTTTCCTTTTTTTTATATATCTAAAATGGTTATTTTTGACAGTTAATTGTTGGAGCCTGATGAGTAACTGTTGTTCTGCATCTTTTAGATGTTTTCAGATGAGATGATGATGTTGAATGTGTTTTCTTGTCATCCAGCTGTGTGGTACAGTGAAACTTCTGTCGGGCCTGTGAGCCAGAATCAGCGACAGAACAGATGCCTTTCACTTTATACTGTACATCACTCAAAACCTTCACTTGTCATCAGGGGGCGGAGTCTCTAAAGACACTCTGCTGTCAGTGAAGTCAAACAGACTGAGCAGTGTATGAAACTCTAGCTGAAACACAGGAACTCATTGATAGACATGCAGTGCTCTGTTTGTTTCTCTGACTATATTCTACACCAACCAACATCGGCCATTCGTTTCCGGTGATCATTGTCATTGTACAGACTGTGTACTGTATGTGGTGCCTGCGCAGTTTGCGCTATTGAAACCAACATTTTGGGTTTACGTTCAGGCTTTGGTTAAGTTTCATTAGTTACTGTTTGTTTGCTTGTTTGCAGATTGGGCCACAGTGATGGTTTAGTTTTACTCGAGCAGAACTATTTTGTAAATGTTTTTTAGCCGTTCTAAAAGTCCACTTTGGAAGTTGAAGTCAGCCATCGTAGTGAAGGGGAGACACAGTATGTTGTTTAAACATGGGGGGTGTCTGGAGCAAACGTTCTGCAAGTCATGCACCGTGTTCCTATGAATAGTAGCAGGAAATATTGGTGGAAGTGAAGAAAAAGGAGAAAGAAGTTCAGGGCCTGCTGACGTTCTCACTGATAATCATTGTTGATAAATTACAGAAATGATGTTCCAGCATCCGACAAGCTGTTGTCAGGAATCACAACACCAGCCACATAACCTCTTCCACTTGGCTTCCCTGCCGTCTCTCAAACCTGTGGACACTCAGTGTGTGTCTTTCAACGTCTCTGCACCATCAAGCCTGACGGTGTCACGGTGTCACAGTGTCACAGTGTTACAGTGTCACAGTGTCACAGTGCCACAGTGTTACAGTGCCACAGTGTCACAGTGTCACAGTGTTACAGTGTCACAGTGTCACAGTGTTACAGTGTCACAGTGTTACAGTGTCACAGTGTCACAGTGTTACAGTGTCACAGTGTTACAGTGTCACAGTGTCACAGTGTTACAGTGTCACAGTGTTACAGTGTCACAGTGTCACAGTGTCACAGTGCCACAGTGTTACAGTGCCACAGTGTCACAGTGTCACAGTGTTACAGTGTCACAGTGTCACAGTGTTACAGTGTCACAGTGTTACAGTGTCACAGTGTCACAGTGTTACAGTGTCACAGTGTTACAGTGTTACAGTGTCACAGTGTCACAGTGTCACAGTGTTACAGTGTCACAGTGTCACAGTGTCACAGTGCCACAGTGTTACAGTGTTACAGTGTCACAGTGTCACAGTGTTACAGTGTCACAGTGTCACAGTGTTACAGTGTTACAGTGTCACAGTGTTACAGTGTCACAGTGTCACAGTGTTACAGTGTCACAGTGTTACAGTGTCATGGATCCTTCAGAGATGTGGAGAAGGTGATTTTATTTTCTCCTATCTGATCACGTCTTTCTGTCTTGAAAGTGTCCCGTCATTCTGAGAACTGAGTCAGATGTCATTCCATCAAGTGTGTGGTATGACCTTGAGATATGTGTGAAATGTGTTGGTTAGAGGCAGCGCTGACGGTGACTCTCTCAGTATGAGATCGTTCACACAGAATAATCAGAGACAAGGGATGATGTGCTCTCTGGACCGGCGCTCACTCACTCTGAGCGTCAAACCTGATTCTGGGATTTATTTAAAAAATGTGTTGATGCTGCAGCATCTCATTCAGACGGTGTGTCCACCATGTTGTGATTCTGAACAGGTGTAGTTCCAAAAGCTGCAGGGCGTTGTGGGTCGTGGTGCTCTAAGTGTCTTGTGTAAATAACTATCAGTTGTCAGAGTTTGATGACAGGCAGGCAGTCTGGGTGTCTGGCTCACTTTGTCATGACAGTCAGTTCAGACGGGGAATCACAGACTTTAGCAGGACACAAAATCCTCCAGCAAATGGAGCCATTTTCTGCAGGTCGTGGCTGTTAGTCTCGTGTTAATTCAGTGTCTCTGACATCAGTTACAGCTCCTGTACTTCATCCTTCTCCGCTGTTTGTCATGTTTTCACCTTCCCCTTAAAAAAAACTCAAGTCCTGTGAAGTTCATGTAACCAGGCTTCGTTTTAGCAGCTGAGAACAAACAGGCAGGGTCATGTTGAAGCTGGATTTATGGTCTGCTTCATGGTGTGGTCTCCCGACCTTTGTGATGTCAGATAGAGGCTCCATCGTCATCCTTGACTCTCTGTTTTGGAGCCAACCTCTAGTGGCCCGTGGTGGTATCGCAGTTTAAGACGCTTCCGCATTGGCTTCCTTTTTCAGACCTGGAGGCTACGAACACTTTTATATCCAGTCTGTGGGGCATCGGGTCTCGCCTACTTACTGCTACCAGACCTGCTTGCTGCTGGAAGATCCAGTTGGCAAAGCAGGTGCATCAATTTGTGAGAGTAAAAAGCTAGCCGTCACTCTTCAGTACAATTAGCTCAACCTGAACTGTAATTTGCTTTTTAAGGCGGGTCTTATGATCGAAAGATGGAGCATGGTGGTAAAAATGATGTACATGAAACTGTGTATAAGTGGAAGATCCTACCATAATGCCACTGTTGCTATAATGAAAAGAAGACACTGATTTTCCTCAGCACTGCAGCGTAGAACCGGTTCCATACCTTTCCATAGATATTGTCTCAGTTGGTGAAGAATTCTTCTTTAGCACAATTTATTTTCCTCCTGCAGGATTTTGCTCTCAGACATATTTACATTTATTTTATGGTCAATATGCAATTAAATTCATTAAATTCCATATGGTCCCCCATGAATCTCGATGAAGTGCACTGACCTCAGGCCGGCTGCAGTGTGCTGAGAGACGTGATCGGAGCTGCTGCTACACTCAGCTGTCACAGCCTTTGATGTTTAATGCTGACTTTTTATACTGTTGGACACCAGCGTTTTGCTGCACGTTATGCATGACCGTGCATGTTAAACCAATCACTGTCCACTGATGGCATAGCAGGGTCGAGAGTGGAGATCATCACCGGTTGGTTCTGCTGCAAAGAAAGTCCACAATGTGTCGGGTCAGAGCTGTTACCTCCTGCTGCGGGGGTGCAGTCTGAGTGGAGTTGCAGCATAAAACACTGAGGCAGCGGAAAAGGAGCATGAGACGTCCCTGAGTCGGAGTGAAACTTTGGTCCTGATGAACCGTGAAGACTGCTTAAAGCTGCCGTGTGCTTCAGAGGTACTTTAATGTGTAGAGTGCACAGAACTGGAATGTATTCAGCAGATATGAAAAGATGAACTCCTTTGGTGGTTAATGAGCTCCTCCAGTGATGCTGCCGTCTGACCACAGAGCACCGAACTGAAGGGTGGAAACAAAACACCATCAACAACACTGGCTCATTCATGGTGAAATAAAAATAGAAAAGGCCAAAAAAGTTTAAGATCTCATTGAAAATCATATTTTCATGTAAACCTGGAAATAATCGGAAAGTTTGAGAATTTAAAAACACAAGTTCTGACATGTGAAACAAAGAAGAAACATTTCAATCTAACTCGGTTTTTAAAACTTTATTTCATGAAGCTTTTTAAGAAACAGTGTGAAAAGCTGTTATCGAGGTGGACAGTGACGACTCAGACGAATCTGAACTAGGAAACATTTGACTTTGTCTACACTTTTTTTTTAATTACTGCATAATTCCATGTGTCATATTGTAGTTTAGATGTCTTCAGTTGTGTTCTACAGGGTTTTGCATGTTGTATCCTTCACAATAACATTGTTGACTTCCTGTTGTAATGACATCACACTGTTGTGCAACATGATGGTCTGATTCATGTTCATGCTGGCTGGACACGAAATATCGTCATGGCAGCTGTTAGAGGTTCTGATGTCAACCACAGATCTTTTAAACACAGGATGTCTGTTTGGCTTCAGTGGGACGAGCTGTGACTTTAAAATGCTTTCACTGATATCACACTTGTAAAATGTCACAAACAGTGTGTAAAAATGCATTTTGAAGGCAGGATTCTGTTTTTAGAGCTTTCTGTGAAGTCCTCACACCACTGTGACATTTTTACACCTTTTTTGTCCAGCTGTGAGGTCCCTCTGGGTCAAAAGTTTCCATTAAAACCTCAGAAATCAATCCGTTTTTGTATGAAGTTTGGCCTTTGAATGTGTGTAAGTTTGCTGCATGGATGTGGTGTGTTGATGAGTATTCTCACCGCTCTCCTCGTTTAATTATGGACGTACAAGTTACTTTCAACCAAATCCAAACATAAAGAAGACGTCCTCTTCTGTCTTTCCTTCGTTCCTTCCAAGGTTGTTATTCTTTCCCTCCTTCTCTGCACCGATCAGATGTGTTCGGGTTTTTGCAGCAATCAGACAACATGACTGTGCAGTTTCTTCTACTTCTGAATGCAAAACAGACTTTCAAAGCTGAACTTGGGCCCTGCAGAGTCCTCACACAGTCGTCTGACCTCCAGCCCTCCAGTATAAACTAGAGAAAAGTTTGTCTCATGATCATAATTTTTGCTCAAACTGCACTTTTAGAAAATTATAATTCACTTTCAGCTGCAAACTCTCCTCACCTCCTTCATCCTTTCAGATTGTCCTACAGAGTAAATAGATGAACCTTTTACTTTACGTCCATCTCTGCTTCGGCTATCACTACAATAGTCTCAATAAGCTAACGCTAGCCTGGCTGAACGTTGGCAGAACGTTGGCTGAACGTTGGCTGAACGTTGGCAGAACATTGACCGAACGTTGGGTGAACGTTGGGTGAATGTTGACCGAACGTTGGATGAACGTTGGGTGAACATTGGGTGAACGTTGACCGAACGTTGGATGAATGTTGGGTGAACGTTGGGTAAATGTTGGGTGAATGTTGGCAGAACGTTGGGTGAATGTTGGCAGAACGTTGGGTGAACGTTGACCGAATGTTGGCCGAACGTTGGCCGAACGTTGGCTGAACGTTGACCGAACGTTGGCCGAACGTTGGGTGAACGTTGGCCGAGCGTTGGCAGAATGTTGGGTAAACGTTGGCAGAACGTTTGGTGAATGTTGGCAGAACTTTTGGTGAATGTTGGGAGAACGTTGGCCGAACGTTGGGTGAATATTGGCAGGACGTTGGGTGAATGTTGGGAGAACGTTGGGTGAATGTTGGGAGAACGTTGGGTGAATGTTGGGAGAACGTTGGGTGAATGTTGGCAGGACGTTGGGTGAATGTTGGCAGAACGTTGGCAGAATGTTGGCAGGACGTTGGGTGAATGTTGGGTGAATGTTGGCAGGACGTTGGGTGAATGTTGGCAGAATGTTGGCAGGACGTTGGGTGAATGTTGGCAGAATGTTGGCAGAATGTTGGCAGGACGTTGGGTGAATGTTGGCAGAATGTTGGCAGAATGTTGGCAGGACGTTGGGTGAATGTTGGGTGAATGTTGGCAGGACGTTGGGTGAATGTTGGCAGAATGTTGGGTGAATGTTGGCAGGACGTTGGGTGAATGTTGGGTGAATGTTGGCAGGACGTTGGGTGAATGTTGGCAGAATGTTGGGTGAATGTTGGCAGGACGTTGGGTGAATGTTGGGTGAATGTTGGCAGGACGTTGGGTGAATGTTGGGTGAATGTTGGGTGAATGTTGGCAGGACGTTGGGTGAATGTTGGGTGACTGTTGGCAGGACGTTGGGTGAATGTTGGCAGAACATTGGCAGAATGTTGGGTGAATGTTGGCAGGACGTTGGGTGAATGTTGGCAGGACGTTGGGTGAATGTTGGCAGGACGTTGGGTGAATGTTGGCAGAATGTTGGCAGAATGTTGGCAGAATGTTGGCAGGACGTTGGGTGAATGTTGGGTGAATGTTGGCAGGACGTTGGGTGAATGTTGGCAGAATGTTGGCAGGACGTTGGGTGAATGTTGGGTGAATGTTGGCAGGACGTTGGGTGAATGTTGGGTGAATGTTGGCAGGACGTTGGGTGAATGTTGGGTGAATGTTGGCAGGACGTTGGGTGAATGTTGGCAGAATGTTGGGTCAATGTTTGCAGAATGTTGGGTGAATGTTGGCAGGACGTTGGGTGAATGTTGGCTGAACGTTGGCAGAACATTGGGTGTGAAGCATTGCTGCAACAGATGCTGGAGTCACAGTTCACCAACAGGAACATTTCAGGATGTGAACGTTGTCATGACATCTTGTTAATATAAAGTCAAACTGAAACTCCCTCGGATTGTAATCTGTGTACAGATCTGGATCTCTACTCAGATCAGGTAGAGCTGTTCCATCATCTAAATGCTCCAATACACCATTTTCTTTCTGGCTTTTAGTCGATTAGAACTTGTTCAGATAACCAACTCAAACAGCACCATTCCGGATTTTTTTTTTTTTTCCACCAGGTCTCAGCAGACCTGTTGCTGCAGCTGTATTTACCCTCGACCAATCCACATGTTGTACTGCCTACAACTACTGTACCTTCACTTCTTACAGTACCATAGAAAAACAAGTACTGTCATCTTTTCAGAGTTTTGTTATCGACTTGGTGCCAAAGTGAGTTCTTTTGACCTCCTCAGTATTTTTACATGTGTTGTGTCAGGATTTAAGTAAAGTGAATAAAACTACAATCTGGGACAGCATTGCTTGTTCTGTAAATACTTACAACGACATTAAAATTTAAGGATTACTGAACGTGAATGTTGTTCATTTTAAAAATTGACTTTCTATATTTTAAAAGTTGACTTTCATATGTCCAACTATCAAATTCTTCAACTAAAGACAGAACGTTGATCTTTAAATGAGTCATGTCAAACCCACAGGGATGAGTTCATGTCAGCTAACAGGAGGCCTGTTGTGACCCTAAAAAACTGTGGTGACAGTCTGCTGTTATTAAAATGGATCGCTGCATTTTCTGTGGTAATAAAGATCTTGTTGATTTTAGAGCTGAGTCTCTCTCCAACATGCTGCTGTCTATAAAATCAACTCAGCAGTTCCCAGGATGAAGCAGATAACTTTAGAGAACTGAGTTTGATAAACAGATGAATAAATTCCTGTGTCAGAGAGCAGCAGTTTCTGGTTGATATTCTTCTTCATCTGCAGAGCTGCTCTGAGAAAGAAGCTGCTCCACACAACATTACAGCATCTGTCATACTGAGTGAGAATAATAACCACAGCCATTTATGTTCTGAAGGTACACGTCAGAATATGAACCACTTTACTCAGCTGCTGTGATGAACACAGCATTTGTCTTGATGACAGTATTATGCTGCGCTGCCAAAGAACAGACAGCACATCAGTCATACGACACTGTTTCACAGTGTTCCTGCTGGATTGGACTTATTATACATAAAGTTCATGTTAGAGGATTATTCTAGTCTGAAGGTGACAGTTATGCTAACATTGTAGCAACAAAATAATTAGAGACAGCATCAATGAAGAAACATGAGCAGATCCTCCAGAGTGACACTCGACGATCCGTCAGTGTACATCAGCAGTAGGAGGAAGTCGTGTGTTCTAACTTTGGCTGCACGGTTCGCACCTCATCTTCATTTATGTTTTGGATGAATTCCACACACAACTTTCTGACGGCTGTAGTCTTCTTTACATGTTTCTCCATTTTCACACCGGGACATCTAAAACGGGACAGCTTTCCCTGCAAAGGCAGTTTTTAGGTCCATTACTGCCACCTTCTGATGGGAGTAAGGTATTACAACCAGGCGCTGGTAAAAATAGGGAAATAAGAAAGAACGACAGTCGCATATACTAATCGAGTATAACGAATAATATTTTTAATTCATGCCCCATCCCGAGTGTATCTATATCCAGGACGAATGTCAGGAAGTTTCCCAGCTGTCACAGGTTATCTCACTTATGCCTCTAACACGATTAGTCTGCAAGAAGTGGACATTTTTTAATAAACGTGGCGACTGTTCCCAGTGTCCCAACTAAAAAAATGGTTAGTGTGATAAATATTGATTATCAGTTACTACTGATGGGTGAGCAACACAACCTCAGACTGAATAATGAAATGACACAAATGACAAAGATGTCTGCAGTCAAGTTGATGTCCCTCGATGATGTCACCTTCTAATTTGCATATAAAGTTAAAACATGAAGTTAAATCAAAAGGTAATTGCCACGAAGTAGCTTTATCATTACCTGCTGATAGTTTCATAAGTACCGTATTTTTCGGATTATAAGGCGCACTTAAAATCCTTAGATTTTCTCAAAAATTGACAGTGCGCCTTATAATCCAGCGCGCCTTATGTATGGTTACTTGTTGTGCTTATTGATCGATTTTATGTGGTACAATGCGCTCAAAAATCTGTCGAAATGTGTAAGTACGACTTTGGTAAGCAACGAAGCCGCTCCGCTCAATGGATATTCGGAGCATTACGGTACGATGTGTCACGACCTGATCGCCCGTAACAGGAATGTAATGTCTAAACTAAAAGTGCATTCATGTGAGGCAGCCCGCGCCCAGAGTTTGATTTACCGGACTGTGTTGTTTTGCTTAATGCGCCTTATAATCCGGTGCGGCTTATGTGTGAACATAGACACGTTAATTCACAGTGCGCCTTATAATCCGGTGCGCTTTATAGTCCGAAAAATACGGTAATACATCTAAATCTACCTCCAATTGAAAGATGTCTGGAGGTAGGAAACGTCACGTCGGGATGATCCATTCATAACTCAACAGTAAGAGAACAGAAGAAGTTCACAGCAGAGATCAGTGATCCGTCTTTAGGTTCATCTCCAGTTCAGAGGAGCATCACTGACACGTCACTACAAGCCTCCATTTAACGCAGGTTTAACCGGGTGTACAACGCAGCTCTGCTGCGTCCTGCCGTCTGTCCGCAGTAAGTGATGAATAGATCTCTGCTGCAGAGCAGACAAACTTTCTGAGTATTTGCAGTTAATCGACTGTAGTTTTTGGTTTGTGGAGAACATTAATCATTTAATCAAGGAGGCAGTGGTGTGTGTTCAGATTTAACAAAGCGCACAAACACAACAACACGGCCTCTATCTGTTCACTCAGCCGTGGACTAATAACAATGATACAGCTCTGTTTCCACGAGAGATTCACGGGGAAGAATAATCAAACTTTTCAGACTTTTTGATTACATTTCTCCAACTTTTCAAAGTGGTTATAGTTGTAGGGATGAGGGAAGTGGACAGGGAGAGGAGGGCTGTCTGCATCCTGTGGGTCCATCCATTGAGTTTTACATTTATACCTGGAATTAAAGTGCCTTCTCATCTTCTCAGTTTTAGTTACACAAATTACTGCTAAATTTACTGCTACAGTTAGCATGAAGAAGCAGTTGCTCACATCACTTATCCAGATAATTATTGCACTTCAAAGGACAATTGGGATTTTAAGAAAGCTGCAGGACTTCTCACGCTGTTTAGTTTGACTCCTCATTTCCTCGAACATCATAACAGATATAGAAAGAGTTTGTTATTGCCTGACCCAAAGATACACAACCACAGACTGTTTCTAAAAGAGTTCGCAGCTTCAGGTCTATAAAATGGTCCTGATCCAGAAGTGTCTTCAGCTGCAATACCAGCGAGTGCCACTAGAGGTCGGCTCCAAAAAGCCTCCGGCTCCATAGACTCCCATTCAACTTCTCTCATCAAATCCAAAGTGAATAAAATGTGTCCATCAGTTATCTCGGTGTTGTTAGCTAAAGTCACTCCTTCTTCTTAGTTTTCTGGAGGTCCATCTGAAAATAATCCCTCATTCATTAGAAAAGAAGATTCAAGAAGACCTGTTTTTGGGGGCGTGTCTGTTTGATTGACAGGCCTGTGGTGCAGTCAGGTTACATCTATCGGTGGGCGGGACGTAGTATCGTCAGGTTTCCGATCAGATCGGTCAGATCCACCTCTGGCTCCTCCCCCAGCTCGTCCAAATATGGTCACTTCCTGCTCCAAACCACTCCGAACTAGCAAAGATGGTGACGGACAGAATCTGAACTGGAGGATTCATAACGTTCACAAACCAACGATGACATCACTGATGGTTGATGACATCACTGATGGATGATGACATCACTGCTGCTCATCGATGAACCCACAAAGACTTATCATCATCTCAGCAGATCATTTGTTGGGGGCCTCAGTGTAATAACAGCTACTGACTTCTAAAATAATTAATTTGTATTCAAATTTTCAAGATGCAGATTTTAGAAATCATATTTTTACAGTTTAAATTTAAGATGGACATTGTCATGCCATCTGTTCATTCTTCAGGATTTCTAGTTTTGGCTCATACAGAATCATGGAAACTGCCCACAAACATCTTCAGCTTCTGAAACATGATGAAACATATCTGAAGCATCACATGTTTCCTTCAGGCTGCAACCTGAATCAGACCAGGTTATTATTATATATTTTTTTATATAATCATTGAACAGACCGTCGGAGGAGTTTCTCCGTTTCCACATTGAAGCCTTTCCTCCTATCACGGACATCGTGCTCTTGTTCCCACCACGTGTTCAGCTCATGCAGAATTGTGTCTCTGCTTTACAAACGGAAGAAAGGAAGCACAAACCTCTGAATTTGTTCATGTTTGAGCAGCGAGACGTCCTCCCTCACAATCTCTCTCATCTCTCTGTGTTTCTTCCTCCAGCTCCCCCTCCTCTCATCTCCCTCACATCTCCTCCTCCTCCTGTACTAATCGCAGTCGTGGTGGTGGTGGTGGTGGTGGGGGGGGGGGGGGGGGGTGCCGCTGGCGCTGGATGCATGCATGCGTGCGTGCAGCGTGTCTGGGCGGGCTTTGATCCCGCAGCTCTCCCGGGACGCAGATAGAACTATTAGGCACTTTTCCACTCTTGTCTCCTTTTAATTACGAGCCGTAATGGAGGCTGTACGCTCGGCTGCAGTACATCACACAGAGAGAGGAAGAGGAGGGAGGAAGAGGAGGGAGGAAGAGGAGGCCTCTGCTCTCCACTGATGGTCTTCTATTATTTTGAGTATTTGTTCTTCCACAGAAATTATTTTAGCTTCTCCTCTCAGATATTCTCAAATTTTTCTTCCTTTCTTCCTGTCTTTTTCTTTCTTTCTTTCTTTCTTTCTTTTTCTTTCTTTCTTTCTTTCTTTCTTTCTTTCTTTCTTTCTTTCTTTTTCTTCCTTTTTCTTTTCTTTCTTTCTTTCTTCTTTCTCTTTTTCTTTCTTTCTTTCTTTCTTTCTTTCTTTCTTTCTTTCTTTCTTTCTTTCTTTCTTTCTTTCGTTCTCTTTTTCTTTCTTTCTTTCTTTCTTTCTTTCTTTCTTTCTTTCTTTCTTTCTTTCTTTCGTTCTCATTTTCTTTCTTTCTATCTTTCTTTCTTTCTTTTTCTTTCTTTCTCTTTTTCTTTCTCTCTTTCTTTCCTTCTTTCTTTCTTTCTTTCCTCCTGACTTTGTAAAATATTTACCAGCTAACACTTTCATTTTTATTGAGTCTTTTTCATAAACAGTTTTTTAGCTCACATATTGATTATAAGATTTTGTGTTTTGTCTAATTTCATTTTATTTTGTTTTAATGTTTCTATTCTCTCATATTGGTTTTATTTTCCAGTGTCTGGTGTTTATTCCCTGTGTGCTTTGGTCTCAGAGTTTTACTTTATATTTGTTCTGTCTTTTGATCAGCTTATCAGTCATCTGTAGTTGATCTCATCTGTAAAAAAAGGTGCAACACAAATTAATTCACAAATTGGTTAAATGATTGAATGTTTAGTGGTGAAACTGTTTAGTAAATCTTTAGTTTGAACTCAGGAAGGACTTTACTCACACGTGTTTGAGTCACTTTATGATCCCAGACATACTTGAAAATAACTGTATCTAAAAAGGAATTAATGATGGTTTGATTAGTTTATATACAATAATAATTAGCAAAAGTTTAGCACCAAGTCCATGTTTTATCATTAATCAACACACATTGAAATCAGTATTGGATGCTGTTGACCGACACTGTGAGCATCCTTCCCTGCTGCCACACATCACACGCTCATCTCTGAAGGTGTCTGTGATCCCTGTGGCGATGGACTGTCTTCACTGGGTACAAGTCATGTTAGTGAGTGACCACCAGAGGGGGACACAGCTCTACAGCTGCTCTGTGTGCAGTGTATGTGGATCTGACTGGGTTTCCATGGCAGATAAATACAGGATCCCCTCTCAGCTGATCAGGGACGTGTGTGAGACAACAGACGAGTACAAGGTCCTCTGTGTGCTTTATTTCTGGAACACATAAATACATGTTGGTCTCATCTTGTATGTGTTTGTGGTGGTGTTTCATCTCCTCGTGGTGGTTTGGTGTCTCTGAGGGTTCAACTTGTGTCCCTTTGTGGTAGATTTGTGTCTGTTTGTGATGGTTTTATGTACCTTATGTGTCAATTAGTGTCTCTTTGGTTTGTTCTCCACATCTTTGCGGTGTTTTTTTTTCTCTTGGGTTCATTTTGTGTCACTTTGGTCTCATTTTGTGTCTGTTTGTGGTGGTTTTCTGTCTCTTTAGGTCATTTTTGTGTCTCATATCTATTCATTTTGGATTTTTTTAAAGTCTCTGGTAAAGAGGCCCATTCAGTAATCTATCAAAAAAACTAATGCAGAAAGACATTTTAGACTAAACTGAACAGGAGACTTGATCCTTTACTGTTTTACAGAGTTGTTTTAAACACAACACAGACGCTGAGATGTTAAGCTGCTGGACGTACTTGGTGGTGATTGGTGTGTAAGGTTAGCGTGAATTTCATGATCTCCCTTTGTGATGAGTTTGAAAAAGAGAAATCACAGCAGCCTGAGCTGCACTGTTGTTCTTTGATATTTTTTCTTCTGGACAGACAACAGGAAGGTCCTAAATCAGAGCTGGTCACTATTTTTCCAGGTTTAACTCCCTATGAAACATGGAATAACAGCAGCAGTGGAGGTTACAGCCTTGGATGTTTTCTGTCAGACTCTATTCTATGCTCGAGTCTGTTGTAGCTCTCATAAGTTGCCTGTAAATACCAGCAGCTGTGTGTTGGAGAGCGAGTCAGCTGCTGAGCTGCAGTGACATG
>NW_027185352.1:1295596-1313096 GCF_022577435.1 Embiotoca jacksoni | reverse complement strand
ATTCTTAATCACCTGCAGTCTTTCTGCGTCGGGTCTATGATGGACCAGTGTGGACCTGTCCAGGGTCCAGAGTGGACCTGTACCTGGTCGCCCAATGTCTGCTGGGATGAGCTCCAGATATGGATGTGTGCACATGAATATGTTGTAATCAGCTCAGCCAGGATGGACATCCCTGATACAGTTTTCAAAATGGCTGCTACAGGCGGCTACTTTCTGTGTTTACTTTCAGAGAGAGACACAACAAACTCTGATTTAAGAATGGTTGTCTGCCATTGTTACTGAGATGACTTTGGTTTGAATCTGAAAGACTTAAAAATCTGCAGATTTTCTGCCCTCAAAGACTGAATGTGTCTTAAGTTTCTTACAGATGAACTCAGACTGAACAGAAATCTTGGTCTTTGGTCCGGACCATGTTTCAAAGGATATGAGTCCACATCTCTGAAATGTAGCAGAGAATATGAAACCATCTGCTGGTGTTGTTTGATCCAAGTCGGACCGTCTCATTCAAAATGTGGTTGTGTTTCTTTTTGTTTAAATCTTGTGTTGCCTGAGATCTTCACAGAGGACATCACCCACGTCTTCATCTCTTCCTGCCTGCATTAGTGTAACTGCATATTCTCTCGTGTTACCGAGTGTGATATTTGAGGACTTGATTCAGTTCAGGATGCAGCAGTCAGGATTTGATCAAACATGAAATGAAGAGAGAATATTATGTCTTTATTCTCACACTGACTTCCTGTTAGTTTCAGATCCTTCTGATCTCATTAAAGCCCTCCATTCATCCTCTTACTTTTCTTAATTTACTGCACGACACGTCGTACCTCTTAAATGTCACGCGGTGGAGACTCAAAACAAAGGGGGCGGGGCTTTTTCTGTTTAGCCTCAACATTATAGGATGGCCCCGCCCTCATTGTCAGGTCAGCTGTGTCTGTAACACAAAAACTTTGAAAAACATAACTTTTATAGGCTTTAGGCATTTTTATAAGATTGCTGCTTTTTCCTGTTGGTAAAATTAATTTTGGTAAATCTCTTTGGAACTACTATTTTGAAAAGTACTCCGAACATAAGTTTATTATTATTGTTATTAATACTGATTTAAGTGTAAAACCCAAAGGAGAGACGAGAGATGCTGATATGTTAATCAAGGTTAATTTCAAGTATTACTGTATGTTAACAATAACGAAACTTTAACACCGCAGCAAGCTGTTTTAGCCTCGCCCACATTTCTGGGGGTTGTAGATGCAGCTGAGAGGTAAATCTGCAGACCAGACACCGAGATGTAAAATCTTCTCCAACTCCTCTGCTTGTTTTTACAGTAATAAAGTCATGTATGGTCTCTAATCTCTGAAAATTGAACATCAGTTAAGAAAGATTTATCGAAGTTTTATGTTGCAATTAGTGAAAGCTCCGTCAAATGTTCAATAGATTGCTGTAAATTTGAAAAGCACAATAATCACTGCCATTATAATACTTTATTATAATATGACTTGTGTTACAAACAGAAAAAAATCTACGTTGACTTTTTACAGGAGAAGAAGAGAACTGAGATTTAATTGGCTTTAATGTAAAAACATGATGAGCCATTTAAAAAATGGTCGGCTCCGAATCAGACTGCTCTCAGAAACACTGTCAGCATCAGATACACAGCCAGCAGTGTTACTACACACACTGGCAGTTACCCAGGGGGCTTTGCTGCCCACTGGATCTGCAGTCGTGCTGTTTCCCCCCCAGATGTGCTGTCACTGTTCTGACTAACAGCTGCACACATTCTCTGAACAACCTGTGCTGCAACGTAGAATTATTTTCCCGAGCCGCCGGCAGAGGAGCTGATGTTTGAGAATACTTGTGTAATAAAGTTCAGGACATGTGAGGGAGCAGAGGAGATGGTGGTTGGAGCCGGACGGGTCAGTGGTGTGAAAGCAGAGCTGGAGGAAGAGCAGTCATCTTCCTCTGGGTAAATAGATCCAGAGATAGATCCAAACTGACCCGCTGCCAGTAGCTTCCATCTCAGGCAGATAATGATGTTATTCATCAAGCTGACAGTCTTCAACTGTACGAGCTCCACTCAGAGGGATGCAGCATCCTACATCTCTGACACTCATCTGTACGATAACGCTCATCTGTGTGATTATCTCAGCTGCAGTCTGTATTAGAAACACGCTGCACCGGCTGCAATTATCTCAAAATGAAGTGTTAATGAGCTACCAGCTCTGATGTCAACGGAAAACCATCTCAATATTCTCAAGACACTCTACATGAAGCAGATATTTTATTGATTATGATGTAATGATGATTTCAAACACGGAGCCTTCAGTAGATCTCCATCACGGCAGACGTTTGGACTGTTCACAGCAGGTCATTCACAGGTGTGATGATGACGGCTCACTTCCATGAAGAGTCAGCCATGACACACGAACAGGAAGTCGACAACACGCAGTGCGGCCGTCACTGAGTCACCTGTACTTCCACTTCAATGACAAGTCAAAATGTCTGCCGTGAGGAAGGTTCATGTCACCATCATGTTTTGTGTTCATCACAGTGAAGAATTTGAACACATGTAGATTAAAGGCAACCGCAGTGAATCACCATCATTAAAGTCAACATTTCATATCCGACCGGCGAGCTGAACCGAGCCGATCGACCGGGCAGGAAGTCCTTCGGAGAAAAATCAAAGAAACTTTGGTCAATTTTCAAAATAAAACACCCATGTGCAAAGATCCCGGTTGTAAAATATATCACTCCATCACTGTTTACCGCTGCAGTCTTTTCATTTAGACAAGAAATAGATCCTCCTCCTGCTACAGACACGGTCTGTGAAATGGTTACGCAATAACCAGGAGGATGAATGTTTTTAAAGACTGAAACACAGCAGCTGTTTTAACTGTGTCTGCAGGCGGCAGCACAAATTAGAAAATGACAACAATAAACACACAACGGACAGAAAGAAGCCATTTAACGACGTTTACCTGATAGAAGAGCAGAAATCCAAGAAACATGATCTGATCAGAAGATGAAACAGTCTGACACGCCGCCGGTGGAGATGAAGCTGTGCTGAGGATGGAACAAAGTCACGGTGCACATGTGACAAATGCAATACAAACATCCTAGAAACATATCCTGATGTTAGTTCATACTAATTAAATATCATTTTTCTGTCTGTGAACTACCTCATTCAGCATTAGGTACGTTAGCCAGATGCTAACACCCTGCTGTCAGGTACTATAAACACATATATCAGTGATTATTCTGTATACAAGCAGGGAGACGACTTCTTGTGTTTTTATTCAGGTGGTGATCGCTTAGTTCAAACCTTTGTAGCTCGATTATTTTAGGATTTTTCTTAGCTTGCCCCAAACTACACTAAAAGTAGAACATTTTTCCATATTGAGGGTGAGTGGATCATTTTAATGACTTGTAAAATATGAACCTCTTCAATTTATCAAGGATAAAACTGATTTTTTTTTTTTTTTTTTTACTTTTTTTGAGGGGGTTTGGGGGAGACAGAGAGGGGTTCGCTTCTTCCACATGGTTTTCCCTCTGACAGCTGTCTGACAGACAGAGCTGAGAGGAATAAGAAACCCTAAACGCTGCACAGAGGCAGGTGAAGCAGCGCTAATCCACGTCTACCTGCCTCTCCGTCTGCTCCCATCAGCACTCAGCTGGGAGGAACAACATGGCTGCTCAGAGCTCAGCTCCCGTTGGCAGATTCCCCCCGCAGCTCTGCATCACCTCCAACATAAGAAGAACAATCTCCATACTTCCTCCTTGTGTTATCTCGTGTATCCCTCCCTGGCTCTTAATCTATCTCACGCTCTCCGACGGCTCGGCTCACTCCAACTCCATCAGCTTCACCTTCACTTGACACTGTGAAACGCCCCCCCCCCCCCCTCCTCCTCCATCTCCTCCTACTCCTCCTCCTCAGCTCAGCCAGGAAGAGGCTTCAGTGCTTAATTACCTCACTTCAAGTATGCAATCACACATTTGCACACATGCAGTGGATTCAGCCAGAATAGATGAGAGTACCAGCCAGTGTTACCTCATTTATATCTGACATCTGGAAGGAAAGGTGGAACTGAAAATTACTGTTGCAAAAGGAGACGTCTTCCAGTCAGATGTTGAAAAGGTGTAAATGCATCTGGCACTATAGGTATGTAACTAAGTCAGTGTGCAGTCTGTGGAAGCCAACATGCTCACCAAGCACCTCCACCTCTGTCAGCCAGGAACGGAGATATGAGGCTGCAGTGGGAACAGACTCACTGAAATTGGACAGTTAAACCATAGACAGATCAAACATGGTGGTGTCAATACAGCTGAACTTATAAAGTACAGATCATCATATTTTCTTTGTTTGGCTGAATGGGGTTTATGTGTCACTTGATTTAAGTTTTCCATCTTGCACTCAATGACTCACTTTACAGGAGCAGTATCTTGATGTTGTTGACTGACAGCAGATGTGATGTCACAGAACCATCCATCAACCATCAGTGATGTCATCAACCATCAGTGATGTCATCAACCATCAGTGATGTCATCGTTGGTTTGTGAACGTTATGAATCCTCCAGTTCAGATTCTGTCCGTCACCATCTTTACTAGTTCGGAGCGGTTTGGAGCAGGAAGTGACCATATTTGGACGAGCTGGGGGAGGAGCCAGCGGTGGATCTGACCGATCTGATCGGAAACCTGACGATACTACGTCCCGCCCACCGATAGCTGTAACCTGACTGCACCACAGACCTGTCAATCAAACAGACACGCCCCCAAAAACAGGTCTTCTTGAATCTTCTTTTCTAATGAATGAGGGATTATTTTCAGATGGACCTCCAGAAAACTAATAAGAAGGAGTGACTTTAGCTAACAACACCGAGATAACTGATGGACACATTTTATTCACTTTGGATTTGATGAGAGAAGTTGAATGGGAGTCTATGGAGCCGGAGGCTTTTTGGAGCCGACCTCTAGTGGCACTCGCTGGTATTGCAGCTGAAGACACTTCTGGATCAGAAAAGAATTTCAGACCTGAAGCTACTCTTTCATATCCAGACTGAGGTCAGAACATATCAGAACCTCCTTGGGATATTTATTATATTACACAGCATAGAACAAGTGGTGTTTATGTGTATGAATACCATTTTATCAGTACAGTTTTACAAATTATTAACTGACTCTCAGGGGTCCACTGAGAGAAAAATACAGTTTGTGTCGTCCAGTAGGTTTTAATGTGATTTAGTGTGGATTCCTCCAAAATGCACACATTTATCCTCAGTCCACATTAGAGGGAAAACAGCAGTATTTTAGTTTGTCAGTGTGGATCCATGAATCCATGCTTAAACAGCAGGGACCCGTCTTTTTCAGACATTTCCCCAGTGTCCTCCTCTGTAGCAACACGGTCCTCACCACCAAGTGAGTCACCTTTAATCTCTCGTTTAATTTTGATGGCGGTCACACACACACACACACACACACACACACACACACACACACACACACACACACACACACACACACACACTTGCCGCTGACTGAGGAGGTAATCATTTCCTCCCCCTCCTCTCTTTCATTATCTCCTCCCTCTCTCCTCTCCTCTGCTGGTTCATCCTTTCAGCCCTGGACACTAATTCACCGCCTCAATTAGCCGCGGGCTTAATGAAGATGTCCAGCCAATGTGATTACATAATTATCTCTGTCACCTCAGGAAAGCAGCAAACAGTGTCTTCCTGGCTGCTGCACGGATCGGAGGCAGGCCGAGGGAACGAGAGCAGCAGAGTGCTCCGAGTGTCCAGGTCCGTCCCCGAATTCATGGAGAGAGGTTTTAATGTGAGCACACGTTTTAGAATTTTTTTGCACGGTCTTGAGAGTATCGGTTGTCGTGACACCAGCAGCACCAGCTGACCCGCCTACCTGTCATCCTCCGAGATGCTCTCAGCCGTCAGTGTCTTCCTGCAGGATGTGAGACAGCAGCTGTAAAAGGCAGCAGGATGACGAGCAGGCTTTGTCATTTGGCCTGACGTGTGTGTGTGTGTGTGTGTGTGTGTGTGTGTGTGTGTGTGTGTGTGTGTGTGTGTGTGTGTGTGTGTGTGTGTGTGTGTGTGTGTGTGTGAGGCTCTGAGGTAGGTGAAGCTCTGAGCTGATATGTCAGGCTGGAGGACACAGGCTGCCCCTCCACTCTGCCATATCTAACTGTGTGTCGGTCTACATTACCACACCACATGTCCCTCTCCGTCCTCGTGTGTGAGTGTGTGTGTTCACATTCAGAGGACAGCGAGCTGAGGGCCCACCAGTGACGGGCTGTCATGTGACAGGGACGAAGCCTCGTGGACGATGACGTGAAAATCAGCACTGAGCTCGTCACTCATGTAGAAACCCTTCACCTTCAGGAGGTGTGTAACAACACGTCACAAACGCCAGTCGGACAGCTTTATTTTTTATTAAAGACGCGACACACACAAGCAGAGAGATGCATGATGAGTGCACGCAGCAGTGATGTGGAGGTTGTATTCAGGTGTGATATTCAGGTGAGTCAGCTACATGTCTGCAGGTCTGTTGACTTTTAAAGACCTCTGGGACCCTGTGGAGGACTTTTCTTTGTCTTCTAATAGAGGAGCTTGTTTTGGAGAGAAAGACAATAAATCATACTAATGCATATTAGTTTTACAGATCAAAACAAAAAAAGATTTCCTAACCTTTGACATGCAGACAGTTGATGAATTTAAGGATAAAACGTGTGTGGAGATGCTGACTTTGACCATTAAGGAATTATATTAAGTTGACGTTCAGTATTTATTAATTGTATTTGTTGTACTTGGTGTTACTGTTGGAAAAAAGGTGTAATCACATGATTGAGAAGAGCACCTCCATTACTGTACATGAGTTGTGTTCTGTGGTGATCTGAGTTCAAGTTCAGATGTATTCTTTGACCTGAGCAGCTGTTATGGCTGCAGTCATTACTGTCGACCTCCGTTTGAACTGAAATGATGAAACATGATTGACGTGTTTCTGAGTTTAACACTATAACAGATGTGTGCGAGGTAGACACAAGGTTTGTTACAAACCTACAATCTACTGCTAGCAGCATTAGCATTGAAGCTAAGGTGGTACCATTTAGTGCTGCGCCAACAGGAGTGTCAGAGGGTTGAATCCTGCACCGACTTCTGCAGAGCATGCAGGATGTCAACTTCATTTTCCTTCACTCAGAGACGTGAATGTAACCCCCCGTCCATCACCATCTTGTTAGTTCGGAGCGGTTTGGAGCAGGAAGTGACCATATTTGGACGAGCTGGGGGAGGAGCCAGCGGTGGATCTGACCGATCTGATCGGAAACGATAGCTGTAACCTGACTGCACCACAGGCCTGTCAATCAAACAGACACGCCCCCAAAAACAGGTCTTCTTGAATCTTCTTTTCTAATGAATGAGGGATTATTTTCAGATGGACCTCCAGAAAACTAATAAGAAGGAGTGACTTTAGCTAACAACACCGAGATAACTGATGGACACATTTTATTCACTTTGGATTTGATGAGAGAAGTTGAATGGGAGTCTATGGAGCCGGAGGCTTTTTGGAGCCGACCTCTAGTGGCACTCGCTGGTATTGCAGCTGAAGACACTTCTGGATCAGAACCATTTTTCAGAAGCTACGTAAACTTTTATATCCAGTATGTGGTGGAAATATAATCATTCTTAGTTCCTGACAAACTGCTGTTAGAACAGAAACAGAGAAATAAATGCCAGCATCTTAAATAATAAGTAAATTAAAACTCAGAAAAGTAACTGATTAAAACTACATTTTCATGGTGAATAGACGAAAGTGTGCTCAGAATCAGTGGAAATAACAACCTAAAAGAAGAATGACTTTGTTAGACTCCTCACTGACATTTCAGTTGCACTGCATTCATAACCATGCTGTAGAAAAGCATGTTCACGCTGTGGCAGGTGAGCACCACATGTGGGGAATGTTTGGTGCTTGTTTCATTTAAGCATGCGGCCCAGTCGAGTAATCACCACTGACATGTCGCTAGATCAGTGTTAGATTCAAGGAACTGTCAAACACATACAATTAAAACGTGTTCAGGAGACGGGGCGAGAGAACTGGAGGAGAGGAGAGAGAAAGAGATGCTTGTCAGGATGCACGTTACTCTTCACGCAAAGCACATTTTTTGTAAAGTTTTCAGAGGAATAACATCGAAGCAGTGCTGGTTCATTTTCAGTCTCCTCCTCAGAAGTGGAGCGGGGTGGGTGGGGGGTGGAGGTGGCAAGGGGGCTGGTGACTAAAAGCCCAGAGGCTTTTAAACAGTATATTTGTCTCTCAGAGGGAAACGTATGCAGTAAAAACAACCATTTACAGCGTGTGATGTGGTAACAGCTCTAAACTGGTGAGACCGCTCTGCTTAAACTGCTCTGGAAGACTAATGACTCCATTTGAAAGTGATGGCAGGCGTAAAAAAGACTTTTTTTTTAAACTCGCTTCACTGTTGAGTCTTCATTTGCAGCTGGTGGAGGTTTTAGGAAGTCCTCGGCGGACTCGGACGTGTCATGTGCAGATGAGTTTGTGTCTCAGATCCTCCTTCTGTGGGCAGCAGGCGGGTTTAAAAATACTGCAAACCTCCTAGGATGCTACTGGAGAGGCAGAGGCTGGGAGTGTGAGGCATGCTGGGAAAGACACACACACACGCACACACACACGCACACGCACACACACACACACACACACACACACACACACACACACTCAGAAACCGATATCCAAAGTGGAGAAGTGGAAGAGAAAAGAGGGCAGGAGAGGAGGAGGAGAGTAAAATAAGCTCATTTTTAAGTACACAGGGAGCAAACTGAGCAAAATATTTTTTATTACAGCAACTGTGACGAATACAAAACAGTCTGATGTTAAATTTACAACAACAGGGGAAGTGTGAGGGAGAGGAAAAGAGAGAGGAAGAACCAGTGATCATTATTAGTTGAAGTGTACACTTTACTATTTGTTACTACAACGGCAGATGCTGGAAGAAGCAACCTCTAATCTACTGTATAAAGAAGCACACACAATGTGTCATCAGCTGTTGGAAATAAAAAGAAACTTTGTAAATGATGTTGGTTGATTGTCTGTGTGTTTTGGAAGGAGGACAACAGGAAGTGGGACAAAGACCTCGGTTCAGTCAGGAGGGTGTTTGTGTCCGCTCGCTGGCTGCAGTGATGTAATTGCAGAGGTTTGCTGGTGCGTGCACAGATTAGTGGAGGCTGGCACTGGAAGCATGTAGCGCAGTCACATTTCCTGCCAGAGAACACATTTCATGACAAAACCATCATCACCTGCCGCAGCTGTTGACTGTTCATGTGCTGCCAGAGCAGCTCTGGTCTCTGAAGACCTCTGGAGGTGTCTGTTGGTATCTGGGAGCAGGATGTTATCAGCAGTCCTTTAATACAACTGTCGTCTGACCACAACAAGTTGGCCTTTGGCTGGTGTAAAGATTGTTTGATATTCCCCAACCTGACACACGCCATTCATATGAGATAATTAACGTTATTTCTTTAAACCTGCAGTCATGGAGGCTGAAGCCTCTCACAGCTGACGGTTTGCACAGGAAAGACAAACAACCATTCGCCAACCTAACATGCACAACTTTGGACTGCAGGAGGAGAACATGGACACTTCACTCTCCCAGCTGAGCAACAGGCTCAAACAACAGACTGGATATAAAAGTGTTCGTAGCTTCTGATCTAGAAATGTCTTAAGCTGCAATACCAGCGAGTGCCACTAGAGGTCGGCTCCAAAAAGCCTCCGGCTCCATAGACTCCCATTCAACTTCTCTCATCAAATCCAAAGTGAATAAAATGTGTCCATCAGTTATCTCGGTGTTGTCAGCTAAAGTCACTCCTTCTTCTTAGTTTTCTGGAGGTCCATCTGAAAATAATCCCTCATTCATTAGAAAAGAAGATTCAAGAAGACCTGTTTTTGGGGGCGTGTCTGTTTGATTGACAGGCCTGTGGTGCAGTCAGGTTACAGCTATCGGTGGGCGGGACGTAGTATCGTCAGGTTTCCGATCAGATCGGTCAGATCCACCGCTGGCTCCTCCCCCAGCTCGTCCAAATATGGTCACTTCCTGCTCCAAACCGCTCTGAACTAGTAAAGATGGTGACGGACAGAATCTGAACTGGAGAATTCATAACGTTCACAAACCAACGATGACATCACTGATGGATGATGACATCACTGATGGTTGATGACATCACTGATGGTTCTGATTGGGTCGAACTCTTCCTGCTGTGAGGTGACAGAGTTATCCACGTTAGTTTTGAGCGTCACAACCTCCACAAACTACCTCACAGTCAGAATGGGATCCATTTGGTTTGATAAGATTTGAGAAGTGTAGAAGAATTATATAACCAGAAGTTATCCGGCTCGGCTGCTGGAAGTCTGTGTGCTCCTCTGATAAAGAATCCTCTCGTGTGCATCCGTCCGGTCAGTCTCAGCAGACTGATTTTAAAAGCTCTGGTTGCTGTGAGGTTTATCTGGCAGTGACACTGCGTGGACTCGTTTGGTCCGAGCATGGATGTAACTGACCTTCATTGATATGTTCAAGTCCCCCTCCATAGGTTTGATCAGTGAAGGGCCCGTCTGTGCCGATATAAGTATTTTCAGTTGAAAAACAACTGTAAAGCCAGAGATTTACTTGCTGCCTCACGTATCCCGCGTCTGATTGGAGCGTTGATTGTTGCAGGTCCTCAGAAATGAATGCAATGGGTACTCAACATGCAGTATACCCATGACCTGTAGGGGCAGTGTCAAAAAAACGGAGTGTGGGCGGAGCCAACGATGTATTTTGTTGTTGTGTCTCCCTGTCATAGCAGAAGCTGAAGTAGTGATCCCATCAATTGTCGCCATGTTAATGGTTTACAACAGGCAGATCAGGATGTTCTAACCTATCATTGTTTCTCTGCTGCGCCCTCTGGTGGAGTCCTCCAGTATCACATAGTACATCAAATACGAACAAAGACGTTCACGACGCAAACAGTTGTCAACGTGAACACGGGGTTCGACAGCAGGTGTATCTCCGGCCTCCGACTGTTTCGCGATCTGCCACCTCTGGTTGTGATCGTGGTCGTGAGGAAAAGAGAAACGCTGACGGTCGTCTGCAGCGTGAAACATTCAGTGGACCATCCATCCTCCGTCTCCACGAAGCACTGCTGCTGGAACACCGTCTGCTGACTCCACCTTCATTCCTGACAGAACAATCATAATTCACACCGTCACAGTTTAATTTTAATGAACTTCTCCTTGGTTTGTGCAACCAAATACATTCAGTCTATTTCCTGGCAGTAAATTTCATGCATGAATTAAGTCTAGTGAAAACAACTTTTGCTCAGAATGCTAATCAGACAACGAGGCGGTGCATTCGGCCGTGCACAGCATGAGAGGCATTTCTCTGGATGAACTCCTCGCCGGCCGTCACACACACACACACACACACTCACACACTCACACACACACACACTCACACACACACACACACACACACACACACACACACACTCACACACTCACACACACACACACTCACACACACACACACACACACACACACACACACACACACACTCACACACACACACACACACACACACTCACACACACACACACACACACACACTCACACACACTCACACACACACACACACACACACACACACACACACACATAAACTCATTTTGCTCAGCTGGTTTTCTAATAGTTTGGTTTTGTACCGTTATTTTACATTAAAGTCTTCGGTGAGGTCACTTGTTTTCCCACAAAAAAGGGGGCGGGGCCTGCTGCCAGTCAAAGTTCCCAGATGTGCCGCTCTGACCTCTGCATGTAAAGCCCTTATTAAGCTGCATTATGGGAATTATAGTGCTGGCCTTTCTAGTTTTAATGTGACTCCTACAAATCTTCTCACCTTTTTAAGTTAAATTCAAGAATCTGTTTGACTCCCCGAAGACACTCGAAGACAGACGTTAAGAGAAAGAAAAAGTCCGGTGAGACCTTTAAAATAAGACCTTCCTTAACGTCTTATACGGCTCAGTGGTTGTTTGAAATTCAGTTTGATTCATATGGCATCATCATCATAAAATGTGTTTTATTAGGGCTTCACATCTACGCGCAGCAGCTACGTAGTGACTTGTTTCATCACCTTCACATCCAGCATGTGCACACAAACCGCCGCCTCACGCTCTCCAGCTCTCTGCACTAAACTCTTCCTGCTCCTCTTCCTGCTCCTCTTCCTCTTCCTCTTCCTCCTCTCTGTTTCTCTCAGGCACAAATCCAATTTCAATATCCTCCTTCCTCCCCAACTGGCAAATTAATTATTTTGAATATGCTTTGCTCTCATTTGCTGCAGTCACACGTTCCAGCAGCGGGAAATCCTCTGAGTTGGGATGTCCACTTCAGTCGAACAGTTTTAATGTCCTCTGACACACTTCTGCAGTAATTCTTGGACATTTCTTTCAGATGTCTTTGGAACGACTGCAGTAGTTTCTTCCTGCTTCTTGTTTCACATTCATCTCTCCACCGATCCAGCAGTGAGCGCCACCCGGAGGTTCTGACAGAACTACAAGACGTTAAAACTAAATCCTCCAACTATTCACAGGAACATTACAAAGATTAGAGGAGAAATAAGCCTTACAAAAACTGTATGTATGTTTACCGCATGTTGCAACGTATGCTAATGGTTGAGGGGGCGGGGGGTTGTTAAAAAGTTCCTACATGAAAATCTCCGTGATTTCACACATTACACCATGAAAATGTTCCAAAAGCACGTTTCACGTGTGTTTGTGGTCACGTGATCACGAGTTTTTGAGCGTAAAATTCATGTCTCTTTTTCTCTAAAGGACTTTTTTTTTAATCCTTTTTATAATCTCCTCAGATTTATTTTTGCAGCCTTCTGTGGAGCTCCAGGTTAGAAAATATCACATCATGGATTTTAATTTTTGTTCTTTAAAGTTGTGTTCGAATACTTCAGGATTTGAAACTTTTATTTCTATCGTTGATGTTGATCGGGTGCAGCTGAAGCTTCAAGCCACAAACTTCATATACGACACATCAGCCCAGCGCCTTTCTAACATACTTTGTTTTTAGTGTCGTCCTCATTTTTGCTGCTTTTCTTTCATAGATTCATCATCTTTTCCATCTCAGCAAAGCATGAAACCTTTTTTAGCTTTTTTTATATGAAAATGTAAAATGCTTTAATGAATAGAAATTCAGAAAATGGCCCAAGGTGACTATTATTGATTATGTTCAATCAGCTGTGGAAAATACATAAACCACAGAAAGTCAGGAATTCTTGAGGATTATTTTAATGTCTGATATTTTTGCAACAGAATGAATAATTGCAGTAAATTTATTTTTCCATATAATTCCCTCTCACTCATCGATGAGCATGGACAACGTCTCACCTGTTGTCTTGGAAACCGGAATTAAACGTGACAGCCCTGAAATACAGTCAATGTGTGAGGAGCGAAGCAAAGTGGTGAACAGACACACAAGTGAGCGCTGACGACACGAGGACAGGAAGAAACCGCTGAGCCGGATCTGACCACTCAGATACAAAATGATTACGCAACATTACATGAGAGGCTTTAATGTTGTTATTGGTCACTGTCAGACTGCAATCAGAGGCATCAGTAGACTCTTATGTAACGTACTCCATGTTTACTACTCCAGGAAGTAGTCGGACCCTTAGCAACCACCTAGCAACAGAGAGGATTTCTAGTCTCCAACTGAATAAATACAGAACATAGAAACACTAAACTGATCAGCTAGTTCAGTCTGGTTGGAACAAAGATATCTGATGAACAAAGATATCTGATGAACAAAGATATCTGATGAACTAAGATATCTGATGAACAAAGATATCTGGTGAACAAAGATCTCTGATGAACAAAGATATCTGATGAACAAAGATATCTGATGAACAAAGATATCTGATGAACTAAGATATCTGATGAACAAAGATCTCTGATGAACAAAGATATCTGATGAGCAAAGATATCTGATGAACAAAGATATCTGGTGAACTAAGATATCTGATGAACAAAGATATCTGATGAACAAAGATATCTGACGAACAAAGATATCTGATGAACAAAGATATCTGACGAACAAAGATATCTGATGAACAAAGATATCCATGGACTCATGTGTTTTTAACATGTTAGCTCCGTGTCATGTGTTCAAACCAAACCGGTCCAGCTAGCCTCCTCTAGGACTGTAAGTGCGTGACTATCCGTGGTGTTACGGTACGGGTGCTCAGAGCGACCAAAAAGGACCAAAAGAGACCCGACTTCACCAAATGGGTCATTTAATAGAAATATAACAAGTAGAAACTACATTATATTACATATTATATGAAACTCTATTCTAATTCTATATTCACATTGAGGAGGTGGAGGGATGTTTCTAGTGATGAGCAGGATGTGATGTCATGATGATTTGTTCCAGATGTTCAGTTGACCAATCAGATCTCTGGGTCAGAACTACTGGTTGTATAGTGTTGATTATCTGATGGCATGTGAAGGTGTGTGAATCAGGGAACCATCAGATCTCTGTTGGGGACGGAGCTGGAACCACTCAGATTGCCAGCAGCTCCAACCAGAACTTCCTGGACCCCAAAGGATCTCCTGCTGATGCCTGACTGACTCTTGTAGAGTCCAGACCTTGGCGGGTCGGAGCTGTTGGCTGGTGCTCATAATTTATTGCCTCATTAGTGTAACTCTTTACAGTCATTAGGTATTATCAGCTACCAACGTGTGCTCTGAACAGCGCGTGTTCAGCCTTTGATGATCTCATGTCCTTTGTTTCTTTACTCCAGACTCACCCAGTTCTGGTTCTGTTAAGGGGTCGACCAATTAAACTCGTAAATTTCCCCACTGTGGGATTAATAAAGTCAAATTGATCTATCTTGTTAGTACCGATATTTAGCATTTTTACGATTATCTGTATTTGTTGCGTTCAATCGCAGATAAAATAAATGAATTTTTAAATATGCAGGTCTGGCTCTGATGCAGCGTCTCTGTCAGTCTGCAGTCACCACTCTGTGTTGAGCAACGCCCCGCCCACAGCTTGATCTGATTGGTCATAAAAGTTGGTCTGACGCCATAGCGACTCGTTATGCAGTGTTTCCCCGACCTTCAGGTTTTCCGTTCGGGTTTGTTATTCCACATTTTAACACAAAGATTTTTTTTTTTTTTTTACAAATGTTCCACATCAGTTTATCGGTCTGCTTGATTTACCAAATATCAGTATCGGTGTTCTGTCATGTCCTCCATCTTTTTACACAATCTAGGTGTCAGACTTCTGTGTGTTGGAGGAGATGCAGCGATGTTACTGTCTGTAAAAATGATGTTGGAACTTGTTCTGTTGACTCAGTCATGAGATCGATAGGCTGAACTCCTGTCAGATGAATGGAGAGATTTAACCCTTGCTGGGCTCTCACTGTAGTCTGCCTTTAAAAAAAGCTGAGGGGTTTCAGGAGGTGCTGATTAATTTCAACACCCCCCCACCCCACCCCATTTAACACCACCATTAGTTGGCTTTGTAAAGACAGGCTTCACCCAGGAAGAACCAGGGCATAAAAAATAAAAGCCCTCCAAGCAGCGCTGCAAATGTGTCTGAGTGCTGTTGGGAGAATTTTCTTGTGCCATATCTGCCCCCCCCCCCTCCTTCGTATACATTGAAACACCAATACCCCAGCTCTAATGTGTTTTCCCTCTGCGTGTCCCTCTACCTGTCACTCCTCCTCCTTTATTCCTTAATGCACCACATCGCTGCTTCCTCTGCAGCTCCGCAGCAGCCTAAGTGCATCGTACTCTTCCAGAGGCCCAAACTCATTACATCAGATCAACCTTTGAGCTCCCGAGTGCAACTTTTACCACTTCTCTGGAGCTTTCCTTTTTACCGCCATCTTGAAGAAATGGAGGCAGAAAAACAGGACAAAACTTCAACCCAAATATCTGACTATTTTGGTCGCTGAACAGCACAGCGTTTACATCTCCAACACACTGTGTTCACCTGCTCGCATTTCCTGCCCGCTTCAGTGGGTTAGCACCAATATGTTGGACAAGCTTGGATGGTGTTAAAGGCTGAACACGTTACAGTAACACAACAACTCTTTCCAGAAGGTTATCAGTGTCTGAATGAGAAGGATGGAGATGGAGAATATCACAGATATCAGTGAGAAGCAGAAGAGGAAGTTTGACTTCATCAGCTGAGACAAACACTGAATCACTTTCTCTTCTTACTCAATTTGTTTTACAATTTATATTGAACAATGTTCCAGGAACAGATTGCAGAAACCCAAAAATCTTTTCATCTGAACTTGTTTTCACACATCAGAGAGTTGGAGTTCTGCACTGTTTACCCTGCAGCCAACCAAACACACCAACACTGAACTCTCCATCTTTAATGCACCTCAGCTTTTCTTGGCATGCCCTTGAAGATATTTATCATTTCAAAGGTGAAGGGGGGGTTACTCTTCTTCACAGGGAGAGGTTTCTTAATAATTTACATCTCGCTGAGAACATTTCAACATTCCTCTTTTCAGGACTTTCTTAGATTTCTCTTGACGTTAGCAAGTAAATAAACACATTATGTCTGAAGTCACTAGATATTTTGTGTATAAATCCAAAATCTTGAACTTACTTTGCCTTAAAATAACCATAAAAGTGTTTAGTCAGGTGGGTTTTGTAGTGCAAGACTGAAAAATCAGGCTCTCAGTGAGTGTTGGTACTGAAACACGGCAGGCTTTGAAAAAGAAAATAAAAACTGTGACATTGCTGTTAACAAAATCTTGCGATCGCAATAATTAATGCAACTTCAACCAAACTCTGCAATATTTGTGGGAGCTTGCAATTTTTTTTAAGTCACGATTTTTCCGCAAAACATGACGTCAACTGAATCTGTGCTGAAAGTATTAATGGCATAAAGTAAATCTTTTCAAACAAAACTGCCTTTATTAACTAAAATAACTCAGTCAGAAAGTCTCTGCTCCTGTTTTCATCACCAAATAAAACTGTTCACCGGAGAAACCGGAACAAGAGGAGAAACAGGAAGTGACGGTGTTTGTGGGAAATGTGGTGTGCACTCTAATTAAATGTAGTACTTAAAAAAAACACCACATTTTTCTTTCTCGAATTGCATTTTTTTCTTATTCCTGGAATTGTAAGATAATAGAAAAACTCACTTAAAACTCTACAAATTACATCATAGTTTTTGATCAAATCTGCTCCAAAATCAACATTTCTGATCATAAATAGTCAGTGAAATCCTGAAGACACTGAAAGCTTCGAAAACAATGACACGTAATGTAGTATTTGCGATGAATTCAATTTTTTATTCTCTTATCTAGTTTCCATCATGTTTAAGTTAAAACAGGTTTACAGCTTCTCGCTGCTCTTTTATATTGAAATACTTCCGTCTACTTTCAGGCATCTTGATCTCGTAATTTATTTCTTCTTCTCCCCACATTTTGAAAC
>NW_027185352.1:1275596-1293096 GCF_022577435.1 Embiotoca jacksoni | reverse complement strand
TACATCAGGGTGTCTTTAGGGTGTCTTCTCTACATCAGGGTGTCTTCAGGATGTCTTCTCTGCATCAGGCTGCTGAGACTGTAACAGACTGTCATCGTAACATGTCTGCTGGTCGTCTGACTTTTAGTCTCGTACCGTCACAAGGTCACATTTTGAGCATCTCGCCATGAAACTACAAGTTGCTGTGATTTTGATGTTAGATATCAGGATGGTAATATTTAGTCATAGTCATAGCGCCCCCTACTGGCAGCAGGATATGACACTTTTCATACTTTCACATTGAGCTGGTTGATCACATGAACATCAAATCGGGTCAGAATACTCTTAACACATTGATGATAATATATTGGGAAACCCGTGTGTTTTCGTCAAAGGGCATCGCCATGGCGATGCGATAAAGTTTGATGTTTCGCCGTGACACAAGAAGATGATGTTTAAGTTCAAAGGATGCACGAAATGTGGCACATGCATCCGCCGCCGCGTCCACCCCGACACGCTGGCTGCCCGACGGGTGCAGGTGTGAGGGCCTGTTTTTTTACAAGGTTGTATCACGGTTCTTGATTGTTAGATAGCTAATACGGTGTTTTACTGACATGTATTACTGTGTATGTTGAGTTAGAAAGATTCTCTTGTCAGACGTGTGAGCAGAAAACACTGCGTAGCAATGACCCACTGGACTTTATTCTTTTCAGATTAAATGTGTAGACCAGATCGGGTCCGTGTGACGTCATTCTGTGACCCTCAGCTTTAGTCTTATTATTCTGATGAGAACTTGAGTCGACCTGCTGTTTTAGTCTCACTTAATAATGGAGTCGGTGGAAAGCAAAGCAGAGCTGAGAGGAGAGCGGCTGAAAGGACTTCATTCATGAGGTGGACACAAATGAATCCTCACGTAACTGTTTGGAAACACATTGACCTCGTAAAGTGATGATGATGTGATGAGACTGTTTACAGCTCGTCAGCTCAGAGCAAAACCGCTGGTTAGAAGTATGGAAACAAGTTTCAGACGAAGTCACGCTCTTCGTTCTTCACACTGCTGTTAGAAGATGGAGGCACGAACACATCCACGTTTTCTAAAGACTAAATCTGCTTTTCTTGTGAGCACAGCACAACATTTCTGTTACAGATGAAAACTTGACGCTTAGATAGATGTTGAAGATCATAGTGTCTTCAAACAAATGTGCCTTTTTTTCCAGAATATTCTCCATGTCGTGAACAGGGACAATCTGGTTTGTGTTTTCAGTCAACATGCATCATTTCTGCTGAGCGACAGCAGCCATCTGTACTCAGAGCATCAATAAAGCTCCTAAACTCTGTTAGTGGTTATGTTAGTTAGCTATAATGCTGCTGTAGTGAAAAAATGTCCCCTTGTGGATTAATAAAGTAACTGTCTGTCATCTATCTATCTAATAGAGCTGATCCCAACACATAAAGTGACATGTAAATAAACGGAGTCCTACCCATCAGGCAGTGCAGCTCAGCAGAGACTCCCTCTCTTCCCTCCCGGACAGCCTGGTGGGTTTCTGCCTCTCCAGGTGAACATCTGTCTGAACACAGCGAGCCTGAGCAGCGCTGGCAGAGAGAGAGAGAAAGTGAGGGAGGAGGTTGTGTTGAGCAGCTCGCTGCCCACAGCCGGAGCAGAGCCCGAGGAAGAGGCAGCGTCCTCCTGCTCTGCCTGCTCTTCCTCCTTCCCTCCTCACACTCTTCCTCTGGTGAGTCAACAAACTGACGACTTCATTGCTGCTGTGTGTGTTTGTCTGGGATGCAGACGGTGTGAAATGTGCCGTGCAGGCTGCCATATGCTCAGAGCTGCTTTATTGGCAGCGGAGATGGCGATGGAAGATTCACACGTGCTGTTGCCAAGGCTTCCTTTTTAAAACATGAGCAAAATAAGAGGATCCGCTGCAGCGTGGCTCTCAGCTCTGGTGCTCAGCTCGCTGATTCGGAGCTGCTCGTGTCATCGCTGCTGCTGGACCGAGTGTCCGTCATGTGAAATCACTCTTGTGGTTTTCTCACCAGAGACTGATGGACGTTTGGTTTTACTGTTGGTGGACGTGCATTTACAAAAACATACTTGGAGGTGAAAGATAGATCAGCATTGTTCTGGCTTGATTTTTTTTCATATTAGTTGTTGAATATTACAAAGTCTTTCTGTTCTTGTGGGTAAATTGAATAACATCTCATCTTATCTATGAATCATAAATTATAGCTTATCATTTACATGTAAAAACTTAACTAAAATATATTTTCGAGATGAAGAGAATCACCTACTATATCTATCTATTAGTAAATCATAGGATCTCTGTCATTTCTTTTGTTGTCCTTTCCTAGAAAATGTCTTTTTTTTTCCATTATATTTGATGTAGATAATCAAAACTTCTTTGTTTTTGTGTTCATCAAGGGTCAGAAAACACTAAACCAAAACTAAAGATAGATTTTATCTGTCAGCTGTAAATCTTTCTTTTATAATATAGAAACTCACAAAGTGTTTGTTTTCTATCTGCTGAACATAGAAAATCTATAATCGACAGAAAAACACAATATACTTTCTGTTTAAAAACAAAAAAGAAATCGCAATAAATCTTTTTGATGAAAAATTACACACTTAAATGTATATTTCTATATAGAGTTGTATTAATTCTAGAAAATCTAAATCTATTCTTGGATTTAATCTATCAGGGCAAGAAAAACTAAATCAATCTGATTTTGGGAAATCACGAGATACATCTATTTTTATCTTATAGAGAAATCTGCCAAGCCATCATCCCTTTCTATAAAACAAATATATACAAATCACAAAAAACAAATCTATCTACCAGACATAGAAATGAACAAGTTCAGTTTGTCTCTATTAGTACCATAAAATGAGAATATAACCATTTGGGGTAAACAACTCATCTACACAGATCCATGTGTGTGTGTGTGTGTGTGTGTGTGTGTGTGTGTGTGTGTGAGTGTGTGTGTGTGTGTGTGTGTGTGTGTGTGTGTGTGTGTGTGTGTGTGTGTGTGTGTGTGTGTGTGTGTGTGTGTGCAGCATCACGATGTTGACATTCACATCAGATAACTGCTGCTGGACTGATAGCTGGATTGTGCGGTCGGCTCCATCACCGTGATGATAGCGGAGGATGGGGGGGGTGGAGGATGGGAGGGGGACAGATGGGGGGGGTGGAGGATGGGAGGGGGACGGATGGGGGGGTGGAGGATGGGAGGGGGACGGATGGGGGGGGTGGAGGATGGGGAGAATGGGGGAGGTTTGAGTTGATGCGATGATACGATGGAAATCGGACGAAGCTTTACCAATTCCACAGCCAGAGAGAGAACAGGAAGTGTAACGAAGCATCTTCATCACCGCGACAGGATAACGTCCCGGTTCTGTTGTTTTTCTGTCGAGCCGGTCTCTGACGGGCCTCGGTGACGGCCTCGGTGACGGCCTCGGTGACGGGACCTGACCCGGACACGAGTTCGGACGCGTGCAGGAGACTCTGAATGGGGCGTGACGGACAGCGAACGAGTTGTTTTCCGTCTCTCGGTGAAAGCTCTCCAGCGTGAGCTGAGTGGAGCGCTCCGTCTCCAGCTCCTGTTCATGTGACCTGTTTGTGTGCATATGAAGTCCATGCAGCGGTGTCCTGTATGTGCATGTGTAGGCTTGTCGTTCACCGTGCACACTTCCACCCATCCCGTCGCTGCCTCTCTCAGTGTTTACGTCTGTTCTTTAGTCTCACCTGCAGGGAAACATTTGTTCACATCCATTCATCACCGTCACATTAAGTGTGAATCCAGACTTTAATTGTCAGTAATAAAGGATGCAGAGGTCGGGAGAACTCCTCCTGTTTCTCCACCACACCTCCTGCTCTTTATTCCACCTCACTGCTTCCTGAATAACGACATCACACTCACCAAGGTGATAAAGGAACGTGAGATCGCTATAAAGAAGTTTTCAGTCAACCTCCGGATCAGAACCGAATGATGTGAAACCGTGAATGATGTGAAACCGTCAGCTAGCTGATGCCCTCTGACTGACTTCTGACCCACTTGGAGAAAAGAACGAAGAAGTGTCAGTGAACTGCTCTCAAAATGGCCGCCGAGTCACCACTCAGGAAGAGAACCTCATATTCCTTTGTTTAATGTCGATTATTAAACTTTTTTTCAGTTTCACTTGATGACCTACAACAAACATGTAACACAACAGAACCAGATATATATAAACGGCGGCCTCACGGCGTCCAGTGAGGGCTGCCATGGCGTGAGCTCATGACCTTTGACCTGCAGTACTTACCGTCGTGGACGTGATGACATGACTGATGTCTCTGTAGTCTCAGACGTCAGCTGTCAGAACTGAGATGTTACAGATGATGATCAGAACTACAAAGATAAAGCTCGTAATGAACCAGAATCTTCTTTGTGTTTGGCTTCATGAAGTGAACTTTGATTTGTCCTGGAGGGACCTGCAGCTCCTTCAGCTTTTACTTTAAAGTCATCCGGTGTCATACAACACCTGACCAGGTGGTGTAAATGAAAAATAACTACCCAGATATGCAGATGGAGGTTAGCTTTTAGCTGCATCTAGCTCCGCCTTGTTCCTGCGAAATGACCATCAGATATCTTTGTACATCAGATATCTTTGTACATCAGATATCTTTGTACATCAGATATCTTTGTACATCAGATATCTTTGTACATCAGATATCTTTGTACATCAGATATCTTTGTACATCAGATATCTTTGTACATCAGATATCTTTGTACATCAGATATCTTTGTTCATCAGATATCTTTGTACATCAGATATCTTTGTTCATCAGATATCTTTGTACATCAGATATCTTTGTTCATCAGATATCTTTGTTCATCAAATATCTTAGTTCATCAGATATCTTTGTTCATCAGATATCTTTGTTCATCAGATATCTTTGTACATCAGATATCTTTGTTCATCAGATATCTTAGTTCATCAGATATCTTTGTTCATCAGATATCTTTGTTCATCAGATATCTTTGTACATCAGATATCTTTGTTCATCAGATATCTTTGTTCATCAGATATCTTTGTACATCAGATATCTTTGTTCATCAGATATCTTTGTTCATCAGATATCTTTGTTCATCAGATATCTTTGTTCATCAGATATCTTTGTTCATCAGATATCTTTGTACATCAGATATCTTTGTTCTTCAGATATCTTTGTTCATCAGATATCTTTGTTCATCAGATATCTTTGTACATCAGATATCTTTGTTCTTCAGATATCTTTGTTCATCAGATATCTTTGTACATCAGATATCTTTGTTCATCAGATATCTTTGTTCATCAGATATCTTTGTACATCAGATATCTTTGTTCTTCAGATATCTTTGTTCATCAGATATCTTTGTTCATCAGATATCTTTGTACATCAGATATCTTTGTTCTTCAGATATCTTTGTTCATCAGATATCTTTGTACATCAGATATCTTTGTTCTTCAGATATCTTTGTTCATCAGATATCTTTGTACATCAGATATCTTAGTTCATCAGATATCTTTGTTCATCAGATATCTTTGTACATCAGATATCTTTGTTCATCAGATATCTTTGTTCATCAGATATCTTTGTTCATCAGATATCTTTGTTCATCAGATATCTTTGTTCTTCAGATATCTTTGTTCATCAGATATCTTTGTTCATCAGATATCTTTGTACATCAGATATCTTTGTTCTTCAGATATCTTTGTTCATCAGATATCTTTGTACATCAGATATCTTTGTTCATCAGATATCTTTGTACATCAGATATCTTTGTTCTTCAGATATCTTTGTTCATCAGATATCTTTGTACATCAGATATCTTTGTTCTTCAGATATCTTTGTTCATCAGATATCTTTGTTCCAACCAGACTGAACTAGCTGATCAGTTTAGTGTTTCTATGTTCTGTATTTATTCAGTTGGAGACTAGAAATCCTCTCTGTTGCTAGGTGGTTGCTAAGGGTCGGACTACTTCCTGGAGTAGTAAACATTACATACGTTACATAAGAGTCTACTGATTGTTTTCCAGTTGTTAGTCATACCCCATGTATTGCCATGGAAACGGAGATCACGCTAACAAATAGTTTAATATTTTGAGTGAATTGCTCCACAATATGAAAACATTTAGATTACATGTTTATTTAGTTGGAAACTAACAGTTGTTATAATCACATTATTACACCAGAGGGTTTGTTTTAACGTCATCACTCAGGACCGGTTGGCTTCCCTTCATCAGTGAATATTTATTTACTGACTTGTGTTGGTGGATGTCTTTGTATATGTTCTCAGAGGTACTTTCTAATTTATCTGCTGATACCTTCAATATGTTGCTGCTATGTGGCGTATTCTTCATATTCAACAGACTCCATTATTAGTCAATAAGTCCCAAAGCATTGATTTATCAACAGATTCAGTAACTGCAGCCTTCGTGAAGACTTTTTTTTACTTTCACAACTGCCCCAAAATGTAGAAATCTGCAGCAATAACTCCATGCTAACATGTTAAAATGCTCCTTTAACACATCATAACTGTGAATGACATCCACCTATGTGTGATTATCGGCCCCTCGTGACCAAGTTAAAGTGCTTTGTACATCATGCGTGACTTCGTGCTGCAGCTGAGTGTCGTTAGCAGCAGGTCCGTCTCCCGCTGTCCTCGCTGGAGCTGCTCGTCAGCCCGACGCTCCAGGTGTGAACATGTGTTGAGAAGGAGTGGGTTTTTCTGGCTAAATGCCAGAAGGGGATGATGTCAGAGTCCTTTTTATTCACTGAGAGGTTGTGGGTGTCGAGGCTGACGGCCAACGACGGGGTGAGGATGATGATGGTGATGATGGGTGGAGGAGAGGAGGAACCACGGCTTTGTGTTTCCTCTGGATGTCTTTTTGAGTCTTTTCCTCGCCTGGCTGATGTCACTCAACTCAAGGGACCTTCATCACAATCGCAATCCCATCATCCATCTGTTGCGGTTACCAATAGCAACCTGGGAGCCGGTACAGGAGTGTGATAGGGAGATGAGTGATGTTCTTTGTCCGCAGGGTCGTTGTTCGCTGTTACGTAACTCAAGGTTATTTGAGAAGCAGCAAGAGGCTCAACATTGTGTTGTGCTGCTTGTTCAGAGGGATTTTATCAAGACGAAAAGCAGATTGTTCCAGACCCAAGATCAATGGGATTTAATGACATTTAGAAACATGAAATGTTGTGGTAGCAACATTTACAAAATATGACAATCATTGAAAAGAAAAACAGGCATTTTACAGATCAAATTGAAATGTTTGAGGTGGGATTTAAGTACTTTGGGATGATACAGAAACTCAGAAAGATCTGCTCATGAAAAGGTCTTCATGTTGACCACTACCTGGTTTACAGCATACTTAAAGCCTTGGTTTGTTTGTTTGGTTGCTTGTTTGGTTGTTTGTTTTCCTGACCTGCAGGTTGTATCAGTGGGTCCTGGAACACTTGACTGAAACGTAGTTGGTGCTTTTTCTGTGTATGCGTGTCACATTGTCGGCCTTGATCGACTTTAAACGTTGCTATTGCTAATGTTAGCACAGCTAGCAGACAGGAAGCAACATTAGCGTTGATTTGATGTGTTTCTGGTCGTCTGACAAAAGCTCGTCCAACATTTACTCCTCTTTTGTTCTGTATCGTATAGTTCTCCACCAAGTCTGAGAAAATACCTCCTAAACGTCCTACCGATGTCGCTAGAGCTGCAAAATGTTTCACTCGCTACAGTTGTGACCACAGCCTGTAGATAAAGGACATACGTTCTGAGGCCAGAGCAGCGGTGCCTTAACCTGCAATACCACCCAGGGCCACCAGGAGGCTGGCTCCACAGACTCCCATTCAAGCTCTTAAAATAGAAGTCCATCGTCATCATCATTCCACGAAGATTCTTTGATTGGCTAGCTTTCATTTACTTCCAGGTGTCTTTTGACTGGATGCAAAGATGCTATGTGTGCAGCACCAAATGCAAAAACCTCAGCAGTGATTAGCCTAATTGATCATTTGTTAAATTATTAATTAGGCCCAATTAGAAATTTAAATGCTAACCTTACTAACTGTTTCTTTTTGGGCTTTTTATTAATGTGTCTTAAAATGACCTGTGTAGCTGCTTAGAGCCTAAATGGAGAGTTAAATACTATCTTTCAACTATCTTTTTATTTATTCTTTTCATTTCTTTGGACTTATTAGTATTAATCTCTTTCCACCAGTTATTATTACTTCAATTACTTGTAAGGTGTCAGAGCAATAAAATGTCATCAACATCATTCTGGCCTTCATTTCTATTACAGAATACACATTCAACTTTCAAAAACACATTCAGAAAATATTCATTAATGTTGTTCATTTATTCATGTTTCCATGTCCAATAATGATCAAATGTTGCAATTAAAAAATGGGTAATGCTGGCAAGATATATTAAGTTTGAACAGAAGCTTCAACTTCACTCATTTGTTTCTAAATCACAAAACTTGAAATGTCATTCAGCATAAATAATATCTGGCTTGTAGTTGAATCACTCCACGGCTGTTTCTCATTGGTGTAGAGCTCAGACACCCCCAGGTGTGCGGACCTGTCCAGCAGCAGCGTGTCCCTGAGCTAACCTGATGAAGACGCAGGAGTCTCGGTAATAACGGGAGACAGCAGCCGCTCGGTGATTGAGCAACAAAGGAGATCCGTCGTGCTGCCGCCGCCGTCTCGGTGTGAGGAAGCGGTTTTGGCTTGTTGCCGGTTGAATGTGTTGGCGCGGCTTAGTGCGAGTGGAACAGCACATGAACTCAACGGGCCGGGTCGGTGTGGGGGGGAGCTGCTGAGGACGGCCTGGCAGGAGGCAGTGGACATCAGACAGACATCAGGGGAGCTGCAAGGATCCATGTTTAACCAACAGACGCTCCATGAAGGTTTCTCTAAAATATGAATTTATATTAGGCTTAATGAAGAAAATCAATAATTCCATCAATCATAACAAGAAGTCCTTGTGGTCCAGAGTCCAAATATCTTGGAAATCACCATCCTGCTCTGGTGACTTCATTTACAACCAGTCTGTGCCGTAGACCTTCTGATCTGCTGGGTACATGATCCACTATGGTGATTGTTTCAAAGTAGTTTTTGCCTTTAAATGTGAACACCAGACGAATGAAGCCTTGGAATTTGATAGTTATTGAGTCTTTTACTTTAGTGGATGAACGGATATCCAAACTTCTCTCAACACTTGATGACAAATAGTCATGATGTATCCTCCTCAGATAAGGGGTTGAAAATATTCCAGGTTTTTCTCGTGAGTCTCTGTCAGAGGATTTCCAAAAGACAACAATGCATCACTGCAGGGTTTATAGTCACACACCTGATCCCAGCTCAGTCCACTCATTAGGCAGAAGTTTTCACGGATGATAAAACATTCAAATGGGAAAAAAATTATATTTCAGACTGTTTATTTTTAGCATAAGGAGAGAAGAAGAGAGGAGGACGGCTCCTGAAAGGGCTCAGCAGCTCAATATATCACACATGCAAATTAGATGTCAGTATGCTTGTTCACCTGCATTAAAGACAGAGAGGAGCGATAGAAAGCTGTTCAGGTGTAACAGATTCATGTGTTTCTCAGACGTATGTATGGTGAGGGTCCAATTCTTGCAAACTGACATATCAAGAGATTCCATCTTCAAAATGTCACAGTGAAGGATTAAAAACTGTTGTACATGATGACCCCCAGCAGGGTTTGTTATATTCAGTTAAATGACAGTTGATGTTTTTATGTTTAAAAACACAATATATGAACCAATGAAGACCAGACGCAACATTTACATGTATAAATCAACCATCAGTGATGTCATCAACCATCAGTGATGTCATCATCCATCAGTGATGTCATCGTTGGTTTGTGAACGTTATGAATCCTCCAGTTCAGATTCTGTCCGTCACCATCTTTACTAGTTCAGAGCGGTTTGGAGCAGGAAGTGACCATATTTGGACGAGCTGGGGGAGGAGCCAGTGGTGGATCTGACCGATCTGATTGGAAACCTGACGATACTACGTCCCGCCCACCGATAGCTGTAACCTGACTGCACCACAGGCCTGTCAATCAAACAGACACGCCCCCAAAAACAGGTCTTCTTGAATCTTCTTTTCTAATGAATGAGGGATTATTTTCAGATGGACCTCCAGAAAACTAATAAGAAGGAGTGACTTTAGCTAACAACACCGAGATAACTGATGGACACATTTGATTCACTTTGGATTTGATGAGAGAAGTTGAATGGGAGTCTATGGAGCCGGAGGCTTTTTGGAGCCGACCTCTAGTGGCACTCGCTGGTATTGCAGCTGAAGACACTTCTGGATCAGAACCATTTTACAGACCTGAAGCTACGAACTCTTTTATAAACAGTCTGTGTTTTATATCCAGTCTGTAGTTTTATATCCAGTCTGTGTTTTATATCCAGTCTGTAGTTTTATATCCAGTCTGTAGTTTTATATCCAGTCTGTAGTTTTATATCCAGTCTGTGTTTTATATCCAGTCTGTAGTTTTATATCTAGTCTGTAGTTTGATATCCAGTCTGTAGTTTTATATCCAGTCTGTGTTTTATATCCAGTCTGTAGTTTGATATCCAGTCTGTGGTTTTATATCCAGTCTGTAGTTTTATATCCAGTCTGTGGTTTTATATCCAGTCTGTAGTTTTATATCTAGTCTGTAGTTTGATATCCAGTCTGTGGTTTTATATCCAGTCTGTAGTTTTATATCTAGTCTGTTGTTTGATATCCAGTCTGTAGTTTTATATCCAGTCTGTGTTTTATATCCAGTCTGTAGTTTTATATCCAGTCTGTAGTTTTATATCCAGTCTGTGTTTTATATCCAGTCTGTAGTTTTATATCCAGTCTGTGTTTTATATCCAGTCTGTAGTTTTATATCCAGTCTGTGGTTTTATATCCAGTCTGTGTTTTATATCCAGTCTGTAGTTTTATATCCAGTCTGTGGTTTTATATCCAGACTGTAGTTTTATATCCAGACTGTAGTTTTATATCCAGTCTGTAGTTTTATATCCAGACTGTGGTTTTATATCCAGTCTGTAGTTTGATATCCAGTCTGTGGTTTTATAACCAGTCTGTGTTTTATATCCAGTCTGTAGTTTTATATCTAGTCTGTAGTTTGATATCCAGTCTGTAGTTTTATATCCAGTCTGTGTTTTATATCCAGTCTGTAGTTTGATATCCAGTCTGTGGTTTTATATCCAGTCTGTAGTTTTATATCCAGTCTGTGGTTTTATATCCAGTCTGTAGTTTTATATCTAGTCTGTAGTTTGATATCCAGTCTGTGGTTTTATATCCAGTCTGTAGTTTTATATCTAGTCTGTTGTTTGATATCCAGTCTGTAGTTTTATATCCAGTCTGTGTTTTATATCCAGTCTGTAGTTTGATATCCAGTCTGTGGTTTTATATCCAGTCTGTGTTTTATATCCAGTCTGTGTTTTATATCCAGTCTGTAGTTTTATATCCAGTCTGTAGTTTTATATCCAGTCTGTGTTTTATATCCAGTCTGTAGTTTTATATCCAGTCTGTAGTTTTATATCCAGTCTGTAGTTTTATATCCAGTCTGTAGTTTTATATCCAGTCTGTGTTTTATATCCAGTCTGTGTTTTATATCCAGTCTGTAGTTTTATATCCAGTCTGTAGTTTTATATCCAGTCTGTGTTTTATATCCAGTCTGTGTTTTATATCCAGTCTGTAGTTTTATATCCAGTCTGTAGTTTTATATCCAGACTGTAGTTTTATATCCAGTCTGTAGTTTTATATTAACCTTTTAAATTGCAGTAGTTTTAGGATTGATGACATTCGTCGTCTCTCCACCCCACTCCCCCCCCCCCCCCCCCCCCCCCCACACACACACACACACACACACACACTTACAAATGTTAGTTTGCTGAGCAGTGGAGGACAGTGGAAGGAGGGAGCGACAGGCGGTTAACTGAAGGGCTGGCAGACAGAGAGACCGAATTGAAAAGTTAAAGGAGAAAATGAGAGGGAGAAAGGTCAGGGAGGGGTCAGTGTGAAGAAAGACAGGAGCTGATATAAGGACAGAAGAAAGGAGGGGGGAGGGGGGGTTCAGAGCTGCTGGCCTTTCTGAAAGGTTAGTGACCTGGCTGGAAGGAGAGAGGAGGTGAATGGCAGCCGCTCTGCAGGGAGGAGAGAGGAGATGTGGAAGCAGGGCTGCATGGCTGACACACACACACACACACACACACACACACACACACACACACACACACACACACACACACACACACAGCCACACAGATAACATGGCATTTAAAGCAGAGCACGTTTGTCCACACTGAGGACTAATGACATTAAACATTAGATGACATTTCACATGGACAGAATTAACCCAGCTATTGTTCAAAGATGCTGTGTGTGTGTGTGTGTGTGTGTGTGTGTGTGTGTGTGTGTGTGTGTGTGTGTGTGTGTGTGTGTGTGTGTTGCCTGATCCTACAGTACTGTTTATCTAAATCTGGGCTCTGCGGCGGTGCTGCTGTGTGCAGATGTTAATGGTGTTGAATTTTTAATGGCAGTGAAGCATGCTGGGTAACGGGAACAACTCAACGGTCAGCAGAGCAAACAGAAGACTTTAAAACTCAAACTTTAAAGCAGACAGCCTCGTCCTTCCTTTATGATTTTTAAATGGCTGAGTTACAAAGTGTTTCCTCTCGATGTGACTGAGGTTCGATATCTAAAATGTAAAAAGTGTCCTTTCACCTCATGTTCCTTTCATTTCTTTTTCATAGCACATCTCTGCCTTTGTGCCTATAGAAAGTCGTTGACATTTGTATTTCTGTTGGTCATATTACTGCAGGTTATCTGGGGATTTTTCCATATTTTATTGTCATTCACTGGGTAGGAATGGCAGTTTAAAAGCCTCCAATATGACATAAGAGGGACTGAAAAGACCTTCAGAGTGGATCTAATGGAATAAATGAGGCAGCTTATATTCATATTCTATATTTATATTCTATCCCATAGAAACTATATTAATATCCCACTGATTTGCTTTGTTAAATGTGTTATGGGGAAGACATAATTGCTTCCTTGATTACATTGACTGACATTAGGAAGTGATATCCTTATGAGGCACACGAGTGCTCGGTGCATGGAGAGTCTGGTTGGGTTTACCAGGTTCATATCAAAGGAGCATTCGGTTTTCTTTCAGCTAATGTGTCTACTGGAGCTCCACGAGTGATGCTGGAGTTTAACTTTGCACACTGCGCATCTGTCGTAGAGATTCAGGGAATCCAGGAAGACAGTATATCGAGATAATTGTGCGAGCTTCATACAGCTCTCCAAAACAAAACCTGAAATCAGCTGCCTGGTCATTTAGCTCCTCAGAATAAAGGATCGTCTGAGGAGATGCTCGCTAATCATTTTATCTCGTGTCTCCTTTCATGCTGAACAATGTGCCAAAACATATTGAGACATATTATCCTCTTTATTTTCCAAGTTTAACTTCACACTGAACAATATACTTCTTATTATACATCCCAGTCACAATACATAAAGAACGAGTTTCATGGATCCTTCTGTGAAATGAGTGTAATCTGAAAAGTGATGGATCTGAGGATCAGCTGTGATGATCGATCAACCTGTTAATAAACTTTGATCATTAATTCATTGTTAAAGTCCTTTTTCAAAAACTGAAGAAATTCAAACGTGATGGTTTCATTTTCTTAAATGTTATCCTGGCTCCATCTCCAGTTCCTGTAAACCTGAGGTGCCCAACAGGTCGATCACAACGTCTCTGCTGGTATTGATCGTGCTTCATTCAAGAAACTAAGCCATTCAAATATTAATCTTGCCTGAATACGCCACTTGAATAATTTCAAACACAGCCACAGTAACTCTGGCGGCTTCTGTAGCTTCAAAGGTCTCCAGCCGATCGCTACGTTCATGTGTTTTCTGTTCAGAGAAGAACACGGCTTCGTCCTCCTTCTCGGTTGACATGTTGATGTCAGGGTCTGCGTGACGAAGCATCAAATTGAATCATTGTTACACTCTGCATTTAACGCTGCGTCCATTTCCACACCTGCGACTCTTGATTGAATTAATCCGACATACATACACAGGTCTGACATTTCATCCCACGTTGTATGAAAAATAATTCTTAAAAACGTATTTACGGGGCGACCGAACAGCTGAGTTTAATACAAATCACAGGGGCGTATCCCCCGAGTGTGGGCCCCTAGTGAGGGTCCCTGGTGTGGGTCCCTGGTGTGGACCCCTGGTGAGGGTCCCTGGTGTGGACCCCTGGTGTGGACCCATGGTGTGGACCCCTGGTGAGGGTCCCTGGTGTGGACCCCTGGTGTGGACCCCTGGTGTGGACCCCTTGTGTGGACCCATGGTGAGGGTCCCTGGTGTGGACCCCTGGTGGTGGACCCATGGTGTGGACCCCTGGTGAGGGTCCCTGGTGTGGACCCCTGGTGTGGACCCCTGGTGTGGACCCATGGTGTGGACCCCTGGTGAGGGTCCCTGGTGTGGACCCCTGGTGTGGACCCATGGTGAGGGTCCCTGGTGTGGACCCCTGGTGTGGACCCATGGTGTGGACCCCTGGTGAGGGTCCCTGGTGTGGACCCCTGGTGTGGACCCCTGGTGAGGGTCATTGGGAACGTCTCCGTTTTTAAATAATGAACATTCAGGCAGCAGGACCTCCAACACAGCGCACCAAGGAATTCTGGGAGTTTGACAAATGTGCAGCTACATGGATTCAGATAAAACGTAAAGTAAAGTCAGTGTATGATGATGATGTTATATTGATGAAGGATCTGGATGCTGTCAGGAATCTGATGTGAAGAGGGAGACACTTCCTGCCTCACCGGTTTCATGGGTTTTTGAACGTTAGTGAAGTGAAGGGATCTTTAAACACCTCTCATCCTCTCTGTCTTCATCCTCCTCTTCCTCCCATCCCGTTATTATATTTTGATGTTTTAACATCTGAATGTGAACCAGGAAGCTGCTGTTTTTACTCTTTTTATTTTGTTGTTTGTGTCTCCTTGGCCTCCATCTCTTACAGTTTGTTTCTCACCTCCTCCACCCTCCTTCTTCTCCTCCCACCTTCCTGCATCTCTCTATTTTCCCTCCTCCAGTGTTTTCTCATCACAACAGCCTGATGTCCACGTCCTTAAAACCAGACTCCTGCTGCTGGAACTATACCGGCTGACGTCAGCTGTTTTTATAAGATCATCTCCATGATTCACTTCGTCTGTGAGTGATCAGAAAGTTTTGCCTCATCAGTGTGTTTCTGCTTCACATGTCAGTGTAGCTTATTTTAAAAACATCATTATACAATTCGACAGTTCTGATTGGTCAACGTGCTCAAATCATCATGACATCAACCCTGCTCATCACTAGAAATATCACTCCTCCTTCTCCATGGGAACATATCATTAGAATAAAGTTTCTACATGTTATAGATCTATTAAATGACCCATTTGGTGAAGTCGGGTCTCTTTTGGTCCTTTTTGGTCGCTCCGAGCACCCGTACCGTAACACCACGGATAGTCACGCACTTACAATCATAGAGGAGGCTAGCTGGACCGGTTTGGTTTGAACACATGACACGGAGCTAAAATGTTAAAAACACATGAGAACGTGGATATTTTTGTTCATCAGATATCTTTGTTCATCAGATATCTTTGTTCCTCAGATATCTTTGTTCATCAGATATCTCTGTTCATCAGATATCTTTGTTCATCAGATATCTTTGTTCCTCAGATATCTTTGTTCACCAGATATCTTTGTTCATCAGATATCTTTCTTTATCAGATATCTTTGTTCATCAGATATCTTTCTTTATCAGATATCTTTGTTCATCACATATCTTTGTTCACCAGATATCTTTGTTCCTCAGATATCTTTGTTCATCACATATCTTTGTTCACCAGATATCTTTGTTCCTCAGATATCTTTGTTCAACAGATATCTTTCTTTATCAGATATCTTTGTTCATCAGATATCTTTGTTCATCAGATATCTTTGTTCACCAGATATCTTTGTTCACCAGATATTTTTGTTCATCAGATATCTTTGTTCATGAGATATCTTAGTTCATCAGATATCTTAGTTCATCACATATCTTAGTTCTTCAGATATCTTTGTTCATCAGATATATCTCAGTTCATCAGATATCCTTGTTCATCAGATATCTTTGTTCATCAGATATCTTTGTTCATCAGATATCTTTGTTCATCAGATATCTTTGTTCATCAGATATCTTTGTTCCAACCAGACTGAGCTAGCTGATCAGTTTAGTGTTTCTATGTTCTGTATTTATTCAGTTGGAGACTAGAAATCCTCTCTGTTGCTAGGTGGTTGCTAAGGGTCGGACTACTTCCTGGAGTAGTAAACATTACATACGTTACATAAGAGTCTACTGACGTGACTGATTGTTTTCTAGTTATTAGTCATACCTCGTATTGCCATGGAAACGGAGATGACACTAACAAAAACTTGTATATTTTGAGAGTAAATTGCTCCACAATATGAAAACATTTAAATGACATGTTTTATTTAGTTGGAAACTTGTTGTTTAATCACAATATTACACTGGAGGGTTTGTTTTAACATCATTTTTAAATGATATAATGTTGCTTATTTCCATGACGACAGGCTGATCGGAGCAGCAGCGGTTCAGACAGGTCGTTAATAACTGTCTCAATATTCACCTGCTAGTATTTCCTGCCTGCTGTTGCTCGTCATGTGTGAACATGTGCTTGGTGGTGATGAGAGAACGAAGCGGCTCTTTGAGGACTGTGATCAGAGCTGCGTCGGGCGGACGGCGGATGTCATTTGTCTCGCTGCGTGTAATGATGCTCGTGGTTTTAATTCGATGTGAACAGCTGCTGAAAGCTGCTGTGATGGTTCATTCACCTTTTTTGTGATATTCAGCTCCTTTGCTGTTCAGCCTTGTTATCTGAAGCAGAAATGTTTCTGCTGCTTCCACTTTACTCCTGTTTTATTTTTTATTTAAAAGGAGACCGGATGAGACTGGTGCTCTGTGCTTTATTATGTCTGTGTGTATTTGACAGACAGAGGAACAATAATCACGGTTATCCTTCATCTATATGTACAGTGTGTGTGTGTGTGTGTGTGTGTGTGTGTGTGTGTGTGTGTGTGTGTGTGTGTGTGTGTGTGTGTGTGTGTGTGTGTGTGTGTGTGTGCGTGGCCTGGTTCTCCTCCAGCTGCAGGGGAGTTCAGCAGCAGCCTGATCCCTGCTCCGGTGCTGCACGGCTGGCTGGAGGAGACCCAGGAGGAGCCTCTCCCTCCACTCCCCCCCCCCCCCCCCTTTCCTCCTTCCCCTCGACTCCCCCGATCTCCTTCACATCTGGCTTCTCCAGATGTGGGTGTAAAAACCTGAGCACACACTCAGCCTCCATCTGCTGCGTACACATGTTGACTCCGCCCCCTGAGAGCTCCCTGAGGTTCTTTAAAGGTTCACTCAGGTGTCGCAGCTGAAGATC
>NW_027185352.1:1225596-1270596 GCF_022577435.1 Embiotoca jacksoni | reverse complement strand
CTTCCTCCCAATCCTCCTCACCACTCCTGGAGACGTGTTCTTGGAGACGTTCAGGACGTCTCCGTCCAACTCTGGAAGAAGAGCCTCCTCCTCCTCACTCCTCTTCCTCCCAATCCTCCTCACCACTCCTGGAGACGTGTTCTTGGAGACGTTCAGGACGTCTCCGTCCAACTCTGGAAGAAGAGCCTCCTCCTCCTCCTCACTCCTCTTCCTCCCAATCCTCCTCACCACTCCTGGAGACGTGTTCTTGGAGACGTTCAGGACGTCTCCGTCCAACTCTGGAAGAAGAGCCTCCTCCTCCTCCTCACTCCTCTTCCTCCCAATCCTCCTCACCACTCCTGGAGACGTGTTCTTGGAGACGTTCAGGACGTCTCCGTCCAACTCTGGAAGAAGAGCCTCCTCCTCACCGCTCCTCCTCATCAGGAGCATCATTTATCTTTGAGGGTCGGAGTGAAACCACGGAGCTCTGCTGGACCTTCTGAGGCGTCTGAGGACAAACGCTCACTTCTAATGACCCAAACTGCGTCGCCATGGTAACAGGGTTCTCCAACACGACAACACCATCGTAGCTCCTCGCCGGATCGTCTCCCTGAAACTTCTCTCTGTTCCACACAAACTTTCACAAACTTTCATGTTCGCTCTCTGATCAAGTTTCAGGTGTGAAACATCGCCGACGCACCAGGAACTGATGATGATGATGATGATGATGATGATGATGATGATCAGGAGATGATGTTTGTACCAGTTCCTCATCAGGGTTTTATCTTCATGCTGCTGGTTCACGATCAGCCGTTGATGACGTTGAAATAAACAGGATTCATCTTTGATTGTGTCAGCTGTCCATCCTCCATGTTCCTGCCACTTCTGGTTTCATGAGCAGATTCTCGCTGCATCTTCTCGGTCTGTGACTCCCTGTTCTCCCTCCGTCTGCCAAACTCCTTCCTCCATCTCTATCGTCCCTGTTGTCCCGTCCTCTGCTGCCATCTTTTATTCCCCCGTCCTCTGTCTGTCTCTCTGCAGCTCTTTGTGGCTTGTTTTGTGGCAGCTTCGCTTCAGACTCACAAACCAAACAAACCTAAATCTATCTGAATGTTTTCCCTTCCTCTGTTTCTGCTGTCAGAGTTACTGACTGCAGGATTCTCTCCACACATCAATGAAATGAGATCCATTCTGCCGAGGACACAAACGAGCTGCTCTCTGCTCCCTGGGAGACAAACGAGGACACATCGAATAAAAAAAAACGTCGGCATGACGGAGCTGAAATGAAATTTAGGACCGGAGTCTCAGAAAGACGAACAAACTGCTGCAATTACACACTTCACCTCCGAAAGAGACGTCAGGACGCTTTTCAGTCCGCTCACCACACACACACACACACACACACACACACACACACACACACACACACACACACACACACACACACACACACACACACACACACACACACACACACACACACACAGCAGTCGTTACAGGAGCTGATTGGATGGGAGATGATTGGTGTGAGTGATTTGTATTTTTAAACGTGTTGAGCGGAGGTGAGGCAGTCAGGGAGAATAAAGGTGTTTAACTGTTGATGAGAGTTTCACATTCAGTGTGATGAAGATGAGTGAAGATGAAATATTTCTTCTTTAAACTTTCAGACCTGATGAACGTTATTAGAGCTGCGAACTCAAAGGTTGATGTTTGTAGCTGCAGGATGGTTCAGCTGGGGAGCGTGAACCTCCTGAGTCCTTATTAACTGCATGAGATGAGCTGCTGCAGGGTTCGATCCTCACGGAGTCGTTCCGTCTCTGTCCTCAGAGCAGCTGTCTTCACCTGGACACTCTGCACCGCTGCAGCTACCTTCCACCGGGGCCTTGTTTCCTCACTACAGCATATTTTTCGAGTTATTTTTAATGGATGCCATCATTGATGAGGTCCTGAATGCTAAACGTTCAGCTTTTTTTTTTTTTTCGGTCATCGAGAGTTGCAGCAGTCATCCAATCACAGTGAAGGAGGGGTGGAACAAACGCAGTTAACCACCGACACTGGTCACTGATTGGCCACCTTTCAGAGTGGCTGCACAAACATTAACACGAGCCAAGTTACTAGACTGGTTACAAAACTACAGACTGGATATAAAACTACAGACTGGATATAAAACTACAGACTGGTTATAAAACTACAGACTGGATATAAAACTACAGACTGGTTATAAAACTACAGACTGGACATAAAACTACAGACTGGTTATAAAACTACAGACTGGACATAAAACTACAGACTGGATATAAAACTACAGACTGGACATAAAACTACAGACTGGATATAAAACTACAGACTGGTTATAAAACTACAGACTGGATATAAAACTACAGACTGGTTATAAAACTACAGACTGGACATAAAACTACAGACTGCATATAAAACTACAGACTGGACATAAAACTACAGACTGCATATAAAACTACAGACTGGACATAAAACTACAGACTGGATATAAAACTACAGACTGGATATAAAACTACAGACTGGACATAAAACTACAGACTGCATATAAAACTACAGACTGGACATAAAACTACAGACTGGATATAAAACTACAGACTGGATATAAAACTGCAGATTGGATATAAAACTACAGACTGGATATAAAACACAGACTGGATATAAAACTACAGACTGGTTATAAAACTACAGACTGGACATAAAACTATAGACTGGACATAAAACTACAGACTGGACATAAAACTACAGACTGGATATAAAACTACAGACTGGTTATAAAACTACAGACTGGATATAAAACTACAGACTGGTTATAAAACTACAGACTGGACATAAAACTACAGACTGGATATAAAACTACAGACTGGTTATAAAACACAGACTGGATATAAAACTACAGACTGGATATAAAACTACAGATTGGATATAAAACTACAGACTGGATATAAAACTACAGACTGGATATAAAACTACAGACTGGACATAAAACTACAGACTGGATATAAAACTACAGACTGGATATAAAACTACAGACTGGATATAAAACTGCAGATTGGATATAAAACTACAGACTGGACATAAAACTACAGACTGGATATAAAACTACAGACTGGATATAAAACTACAGACTGGACATAAAACTACAGACTGGATATAAAACTACAGACTGGATATAAAACACAGACTGGATATAAAACCACAGACTGGATATAAAACTACAGGCTGGATATAAAACTACAGACTGGACATTAAACTACAGACTGGATATAAAACTACAGACTGTTTATAAAAGAGTTCGTAGCTTCAGGTCTGTAAAATGGTTCTGATCCAGAAGTGTCTTCAGCTGCAATACCAGCGAGTGCCACTAGAGGTCGGCTCCAAAAAGCCTCCGGCTCCATAGACTCCCATTCAACTTCTCTCATCAAATCCAAAGTGAATAAAATGTGTCCATCAGTTATCTCGGTGTTGTTAGCTAAAGTCACTCCTTCTTATTAGTTTTCTGGAGGTCCATCTGAAAATAATCCCTCATTCATTAGAAAAGAAGATTCAAGAAGACCTGTTTTTGGGGGCGTGTCTGTTTGATTGACAGGTCTGTGGTGCAGTCAGGTTACAGCTATCGGTGGGCGGGACGTAGTATCGTCAGGTTTCCGATCAGGTCGGTCAGATCCACCTCTGGCTCCTCCCCCAGCTCGTCCAAATATGGTCACTTCCTGCTCCAAACCGCTCCGAACTAGCAAAGATGGTGACGGACAGAATCTGAACTGGAGGATTCATAACGTTCACAAACCAATGATGACATCACTGATGGTTGATGACATCACTGATGGTTGATGGTTGGTTACCAGCGAATAAAAATGAAGCTGTGAGCCACGGTTGGCGCAACCGGTCTCATGAAGCCTGGACTAGTGTTGTTGATGTTATGAACACCAGAGCGCCTCACCAGTGAACACAGCAGTGCTTGGATGGACTGAAGGATGCTGGAGTTCTCTAAACAACAGGAAGTTCGTTATTTTGGCTGCTCGTTGGAGATCGACATGTTCAAAGTGGATTTAAAAAGGAATTCAGATTAAAAGAAACGTTGCTTGTTCTTGGCAGCGTGTTTGAAGGACGGACCAAACATGTACTTGGAAACCTGCAGAGACAGGATGTCGGCTGGAGCACATTACCTTTAAATAAAAATGGAGTCTCCTGCTGCTTTTAGCTGTATTCTCTTTTCACATTATTTCTCAGGGCCCCTGCTGCCTCACCTGTCACTCAACCACCTTCTCCACCTGTCCAATCAAAACCTTCGAGAGCGAATTCATCACCGAAGATCTTTTTATTTCTTCTTTAGAATGTTTTTTAGCTGCTTTTATGGGGTGTCACACCTCCTTCCTGTTTTCCTCTCTCTTTATCCAGCTCCTCATCTCTTTTACAAATCACCATTCGATTTGTCCTCCTGTTTAATGGCCACCAGCTCCTCCCCTCTCCAGACGTCACTCACTGAGAAGTTTAAACCAGGAGTTTCATCCAGAGCGTTTCTTTGTGTTTCCTCCCGTCATCTCTTCACGATGCACCACTCACCTCTGCAGCTCCGCCTCTTATTAATGCCTCTTGTTTCCTCCTCGTTTGCTTCCTTGTGATGTATCCAGCTCACTAACATCTGGTTCTGGTCCTCTCCCTGATGTTTTGTTCACAGCCTCCCACTCTCTCCATCCCACCAAGTTTAAAGAGTGCAGCTCTGACCCTCTCTGACGTGTCCTCTTCCTGCTTCCTCCATCTGCCTCGCTACTTCATTTTTAACAAATTCCTCTCAGACATCTTCACCTATCTGATTGTAGAAAACACAACATGAAAGGAAAGATGGCTAAATGGGAAGACAATGTGATGAAGTGATAAAAAAAGGGCGAGAAGAAGAGAGATGTTGGTGTAAGTGGTGGTGATGGGAGGCTGTGAACGACGGCGGGCTGACGGGCTGATCAAAGACGAGTGTGGGAGCGCTGATGGAAGAATAGCATGGCTTTAAATTAATGATGGGACCGCCTGCAGGCAGGAACACACACTCTGGTGTTGAGGAGAACAAAGAGGGTTTTTTTGGTTTGACCACAAACACTTCCTGTTTTCATCACTTTCGATTATTTGTTCCATGTTTGCTTTGTTTATCCTGAATGTTTCTTTTTGTCGTTTTTACTTTCAGGTATCATGAGTGACTTTGATGTTTCAGTTACCGGTTTTCCATGTCTCATTTTTCATTCTCTCTCCCTCCCTGTTCTGTTTCCAGTGTGAAATGTGGAAAGCTTGTCCACCCTGACAAACCTGAGACTCTCAGCAGGTAACGATCCCTCGCAGCACTCAACAGCTGCTTCGGCTTCAGCTTCTTTAACAGCCTTTAAGTCTGAGCTTGCTTTTGTCTAAAGACTAAAAACCTGCAGTAGCTGCATGCAGATCTGTTGTTAACACTGTAAGTCCAACGATTCATGCACTTTGTTGACCTCTTCAGCAGTCAGCTGAGAAGATCAGAATCAGGAAAGGCATTTCTTTAAAACCATTAAATCATTCACCTCCAGCATGTTTCACATCTGGAAAGTCGTTGGTTTTATTGAAAATGGATGAATTCTTTAATCTACCTTCGAAAATCACTGTAATATTTGAAGATATCGCCCGATGAAAGCTGCAGGAGAAAAGTAGCTGTGCTTAACTTTTTCATGCCAACAAATACATCCAACAGACTTCACCTTACACAACTGAACCAAAATGAAGCAACACAACCAAATCTTACCACCTCATATGATGATGAGCCAAAACTTCCTGACATCTCCTGCCTGATATTCTGCTGATCCTTCACCTGCCGCTGAAAGTCCTCTGATCCACCAACACCTGAAGGTTGTCGAAATATCTGCCACCAAGACGTCAGCACGTCCTGTTGGTCTGGAAGTTGTGAGTTTATAGCATCCAGCAATCAGAACTGCTGCAGCACGTCCACCCACACCCTGCTGGTGGCTCCACCCACACCATGCTGCTGGCTCCACCCACACCCTTCCGTTGGCTCATAGCTTTTCTCACGTTGGACCCACAGACTGTTTATAAAAGTGTTCGTAGCTTCAGGTCTGTAAAATGGTTCCGATGCAGAAGTGTGTTTAGCTGCAATACCAGCGAGTGCCACTAGAGGTCGGCTCCAAAAAGCCTCCGGCTCCATAGACTCCCATTCAACTTCTCTCATCAAATCCAAAGTGAATAAAATGTGTCCATCAGTTATCTCGGTGTTGTTAGCTAAAGTCACTCCTTCTTATTAGTTTTCTGGAGGTCCATCTGAAAATAATCCCTCATTCATTAGAAAAGAAGATTCAAGAAGACCTGTTTTTGGGGGCGTGTCTGTTTGATTGACAGGCCTGTGGTGCAGTCAGGTTACAGCTATCGGTGGGCGGGACGTAGTATTGTCAGGTTTCCAATCAGATCAGTCAGATCCACCGCTGGCTCCTCCCCCAGCTCGTCCAAATATGGTCACTTCCTGCTCCAAACCGCTCCGAACTAGCAAAGATGGTGACGGACAGAATCTGAACTGGAGGATTCATAACGTTCACAAACCAACGATGACATCACTGATGGTTGATGGTTGGTTACCTGCAAACATTAGAACATATTAAAACCAGTCAGCAGAGACAGAGCAGTTACCTCAATCAGGATATCAAATCACAAACTGAAAATATCACCGTCTTGATCTTCTCGTGACGCTGCAAGACTGCAAACAAGTCGAGCTTTAATTCTCAAGAAAATCGAATAAGTACCTCTGAAATTGAATCCTTCTCCATGTACGTCTCCGAACAGTGTTTCCATGCTTTCCAAGAGCCTGACAAATAACACGCTGATCCAACATGTCAGCCCGCCTCTTCCAGCTTCATTCATCTTTAATTCAAGGCTTCCTTTCTTTGTTTGATGGTTATTTTTCTTCCTCTGGTTGTTTCTGCCTCCAACTTTATTTCAGAGCCTGCGTGAGTCGCCTGATGCACCGCTGTGCAGCAGTAACACAGAAATTATATTGTGGATGATTAATGTGTGTGTTATGATTTGTGTCTCCGGCATGCAGCGGGGAAAGTTTCCTCTCTGTGTGTAATTTAATAGCAACCAACCCCTTTTTTTTCCTGCCATCTGAATCAAATTACATCCTTTACCTTCAGCAACAACTTTTATTTCATCTGAAATGATGAAATGAAATCAGGCTGCTGAATGATTGACAGGTCTGAAAAAGGAGATGAAGTACTGAATTGTCTCAGAAACACAAATGACAATTTCATTATGAAGAAATTTACCTTCATTTTCACATCTGAGGTAAGAAATTTACTGATGTCATGTTGTGTTCAGGTTCTGTTTAATTCACTAAATAAGGATTTAGCTTCTGAGGGTGATGATGACCCGGTTAGACATGGTTTAACTCCGACCCGGTTAGACATGGTTTAACTCCGACCCGGTTAGACGTGGTTTAACTCCGACCCGGTTAGACGTGGTTTAGCTCTGTTGATGTTAGTTGAGTTCAGGATCAGAAACTTTGTGGTTACTGTGAGGAAATAATCTCTGTTTGGGTTCTTGTTGGTTGACCCTTGTTGTCATGGTTACAAGGTACTTGGTTAAGGTTGGAGAATGACCATCATAGTTGTAAAACAATGTTTGACTGCTGTGTCCAACATCCACCCTGAACTCCACCCTTCTCCCCTTCCTGCTCCACATCTGACAGACAACAGTCACAATTTTAATTTAACAGATATTTCATAAAATGATGCAGTTGTTTTTCACCTTGTTCAGTCCCTCCAGGAAATCACCATAATTAACGCGTATTCAAGAAACTCCACAATATTTGTGGGAGCTTGTAATTTGTTTAAATTCCCTCAAATATTTCCACAAAAATGTCATAATCAAAATCTCTGCTGAAAGTATTAAAATATAAAGTAAACCTTTTCAAATAAAACTCACTTCATTAACAACAATAACTCCTCATTTAATCAGAAAGTCTCTGCTCCTGTTTTCATCTCCAAATAAAACTCTGTTCACCAGAGGAACAGGAACAAGAGGAGAAACAGGAAGTGAAATGTGTCCTTCACATTAAAATGAAGTGATTAAATGTTTGTGATCAAAGGAAGTGATTCCATATTACTGGATGTTAAATGAGTTTTCTCCACACGTCCAGTTGTCAGAGACGTCTCTTTGTTTGTTTCATCCAGCAGGTCTATGTGTTGAATGAACATGAATTAAACAGCATCTAAAACTCTTATTTTGACAGCTGATGTAGTCCTTGTTTCTAGATTCCAGTCACAGACGCTCTGTTCTGGAAACATACGCAGCTTTTAGGAGCTTTTAGGACCTTTTAGGACCTTTTAGGAGCTTTTATCTCCACGGTTCTCTTAAGTTCAATAAATACATAAAAAACATTAAAACTAAAATAGTTCTGTGATGTGCAGCAGGATTATTATCATAGGAAGTGATTACACATTTATTCCTTTAGTAGATAATGCTTGAATTGCAATTTTTTTTTTTCTAATTTCCACAATTTTATGCAAAAAAAACTCACTTAAAACTCAAAAAATTACATCACTATTTTTGAGAAAATCCACCACAAAATCAAACACTTCTGATCACAACGATCACAGTCCTGGAGGGACTGGTTAATCAGCCCCTATGCCGGTATCTGATTTTAGGAAAAGTACATTTTGAGGATGGAAACTTGTTTATAGTCTTGTTGGTGAGAACCATAATAATATATAAGCCATATTTGTGAAGTCTCATCCTCACACTCTCTCCTGTCAAACTCTTGGAAGCCGTCAGAATCATTTCCCCTGACATCTTTTTTTTTATATCGAGCTGTAATTTTTGACTCCTTGTCAGATTTGCTCTCCTTCATTTCTGCTGTAAAGATGTGGGGAGACACTATAATCTCATCTTCATTCATTTATTTTGTTAACTTTCATTCCTACAAGTGATAAACAGCTTCGTTTAGATTCTGTGATTCAGTCAACATTGTGAATTACATTTTAAAGTTTGATTTGAAGCTTACAGAGCAGGAAAGGCCGTTTGTTCACTGAAATCAAGGTGTTAGCATGATTACAACGAGTCGATATGTTATTACGTGTGCAGATATCAACACAGTGATCCTTCAGTGAGGTGGTTCTGTTGTTCTATCATTTGAAGACGCTGTCTCAGAGATATCTTCTGTCCGGAGGGTTCTCTTTAATTACTGTCACACTATTTTCAGTGGAAACGTTGCAGCAGCTCACCAGAGACTGTTCAGTGTTATCTGAGCGACTGGCAGCGCTCCCATCGCTCCCCGCTGAGCTCATAGAAAACCTGCTTGTGTGCCATCAACAATAAAAACAACGTGGATCCCACAGAACACAAACTGAACTCACAATCCAAGACCAACACGATATGAGACGGCTCCTGATGAACACGTGGGAGGATGTTTGTTGGTGTTGCTGCTGACCTTGGAGAGATAAAGCTGTCACTGAGTCACTGCTGCTTTTCATCCTCTCAGGCACCTTCAACTGGTTTTTTCTCACATCAGCTGTTGTTGTTCGACCCGACGAGGGGCGGAGAACTTTGAGCGGGTTCAATTTGTCAGGCCGAGTTGGCAGGTCATTTAAATCGGTCGGACACGGAGGAATATATCAGAGGTGACACGCACAGAATGAAAGCTGTGATTCACCGACCGACTTCAACAATCTGCGTTTCTGCAGCGCTCCTCTTATTGTCCCCTTGTCTTCCTCTCGTCGTCCCCTCGTCTTCCTCCCGTCGTCCCCTCGTCTTCCTCCCGTCGTCCCCTTGTCTTCCTCCCATCGTCCCCTCATCTTCCTCTCATCGTCCCTCTGTTTAATGTCCCGCTCAGAGATAGCGTATCATTAAAAGCGTTCTGATAGGCTCTGTGTGATGAGACGGGGGAGTCGGCTGATAGGCTGCCTGGAATCAGGGGTTGTTGTGGAGACGAATTGTGTCTCAGAGATTAGCAGCTCTTCTGTCATCTCGGTAACACAATCGGTCACGATGCAACACAAACACACACACAAACACACACATCTAAACACACTCAATTCATTTAACAGAATTAACTAATTTCACCAAGGGCACCTTTTACACCACCACATCTGTACTTTAGTTACACTCTCTGTTTACTCCTTTAATTTGATTCCTTTTGGGAGAATGAAAATATCTCCACATGCATCCGTCTGTTTTCAGCCCATCACACAGCTGTTCCACACAGAAACACAACTGTGTTGTTGTAGTTCTTTAGTCACAATGAGCTGAATTCACATTACAAAGAAAAAAACACGAGTCCTGCACACAGACTTTATATAAAAGTGTTCGTAGCTTCAGGTCTGAATGCAGAAGTGTCTTCAGCTGCAATACCAGCGAGTGCCACTAGAGGTCGTCTCCAAAAAGCCTCCGGCTCCATAGACTCCCATTCAACTTCTCTCATCAAATCCAAAGTGAATAAAATGTGTCCATCAGTTATCTCGGTGTTGTTAGCTAAAGTCACTCCTTCTTCTTAGTTTTCTGGAGGTCCATCTGAAAATAATCCCTCATTCATTAGAAAAGAAGATTCAAGAAGACCTGTTTTTGGGGGCGTGTCTGTTTGATTGACAGGCCTGTGGTGCAGTCAGGTTACAGCTATCGGTGGGCGGGACGTAGTATCGTCAGGTTTCCGATCAGATCGGTCAGATCCACCGCTGGCTCCTCCCCCAGCTCGTCCAAATATGGTCACTTCCTGCTCCAAACCGCTCCGAACTAACAAAGATGGTGACGGACAGAATCTGAACTGGAGGATTCATAATGTTCATAAATCAACGGGTGACGTCGGTTGATGATTGGTCCATCTGAAATAAACAACACAACAAACATATGTGTCATGTGATTTGTGTAGAAGGAAGAGTTTTTAGCATGTAAACCTGTGTCTGTTGAGATGTTTCAGCATGTATGGTAACAGATAACCAAACCGAGGCTGTTTTCCCTTTAAACAGACGGTCTCTGCAGTATTTAAAGATGTGAACAGCAGCTCTGTGCACACAGACATGTTTTCGGAGAGTGGCTCTTTTATTTGTTATTTTTTTTCAAGATCTGAGGAACTGAACTGAAGGAGAAAATTTTGCAGTTAGCGTGAATGTTTATTCTCACAGCAGGATTTATAGTTAAAGCAGACGGATGTTGACCGCTGACAGTCAACAGTTCCTCATGCCCTGAAAGTCAAGCATCAAATGAACTGAGTCTGGACTGATGTCTCTGCTCGGCTGAAGTTCAATGGCCGACCACCTCTCACCTCCCAGCCGTGTCACTGTGTAGAATATTTGTGAGAAAGAACAGCAGCGTGTGAGTCTGTCATAAAACTGTGGTCTCACTTTTCATGTGATTGCAAACACAAACTGCTCTGCTGTGTGTTTTTTACATCTGAAAAGTGCAGTCCTGATAAAGCCTCTATGTTGTTTCTACACATCTGTATGTAAAGGTGAAATGTGTGACTGACTCCGCCTCTCTTTGCCTCTCTATGTCTCCCGTCCTGTGGCAGGCCGGCTCCGAACGCTTCGTCAGAGCAGGGAAGCAGCAGCGACAAGAAGGAGCGTCCCATGAGCACCATGAGCGAGGCGTCCAACTACACCGGTGGCTCTGACTACAGCACCTTCCCCGGCAGCCCGGCCACCACCGTCACTACCGCCACCACCACCACCACCACCTCCACCTCATCCACACGGGTCAGTCTTCATCACCACACCTGAACATTAAATATAGATCCTGATGAGATTAATATGTATTTATAATAATTCAATGCAGAGATGTGGTTATGACCTCTAGGACAAGCAGGGCTGGTGGGGTGAGGGGGGATTTATTTGTTATGGGAGTGTCCTCAAGGAGGCGTGCTTGTTTTGTTATTTACCCTGAGGAAGATTTAGCATGTCCCAGTACATGTTAAACATAGGATGCCAAAAGTACCAGGATGTTCTACTGCATCTGGTCGTATTTTAAAGTCTGCAGTTCAGCATGATACTCTGGATGTTCTGACCCACAATCCTTTGCGTTGCGGAAAATACGTCACATCGACTAAGATGCTGAGAGAGATAGTGGCGCGAATGCTCCGCCCACATAAGGAGGAAGGAGAAGAGGCATTTAAAGGAAGCGTACTCGTTCTAAATCGCATCCTTTTCAATTCAAATATCGCGCTACGGATCGCAACAGATATGGTTAAAGGGTCAAAGTTCAAGGTCCATTTTTATGATGACGTAGTATGTCCCAATTGTAAACATACTACATGTAACAGTACAAACTCTTTAAGGGGATCTGCAACACTGCTGTTTGAGCAGTTTGTGCAACATCCTCCTCTGAACAGTCTCCGACTGTAGGGGCCTCTGATTGAATAATTAAAAGGAAATACATTAAACCATCTAGTACTAAAACCTCCTGCTGTTCCAACAATGCTGTGCTGGAGGTCAGCCTCAGGCCAGTCACCATGGCAACACGCTGAGTTGTCACTGATTGTCCTTGTTATGTCGTTACGGTTCATCTCAGCCTGGAGGAGTGGGAGGAGGAGGACGTCAGGTGTATTATTGCCTGCACAGGTCACAGCGCTGAGCAGCGTGTCCTATAAATGGTTAATAAACCACATAAACACACAGGAGATAAATATGCATGCATAGATCAAATCAGAAGTTCAGTGTTTGCATGAATAAGTCATTCTTACACGGGCTAAAGAAAGTATAACAGCGCATATCTTCCCGTATTCATGAGAAAGCATTATTCATAACCGCGCTGTATGGCTGCAGCTTCATGCCTCGCTGGGAAACAGTTTGAAAAGAGAAGCACAGACCGCCTATAGAAGACGCATCTTAGGAAAAAGGTCAACACAACCAGATGATGATGATGATATTTTGATGATATTTTGCAGGGTAAATATTTAACTTTTTCTTTGGTTTAAAGGCCACAAAACAAACCTGTGCCACAGTACCCTCGTTCTCACAGTAACAGGGTGATCAGATGTGCTTTAGGGTCTTTTCTTCTCTTATTAAAATTTCTAAATAGCCAACCCCTATCCACTTTATTCTCTGCCGTCTCCCTTGTTTCAAATTCATGGAAATCTTAATAGAACAGTGAAATTAAAGAAACCATTGAATGTGATTCAGCTCTGGCCTGTAGAGGAAAAACATCCTGCAGAGAGTTTGCATATTCTCATCTGTAGGACTCAGTGGAGATTCAGATTCAGACCTCGGTCATTTTTCAGCGTGTGCCCCTCCACAGCTGCCTTCTGTTGAACGGGAATTTATGGTCCTGATGAAGTTGTTTCTGTAATTTGAAGTCTACTGCTCAGTCCATGTGATGTCATCACTCCCTGCGTTTCCTAGGTGACTGTCTGTAACGTATCATTATTCTCAGCACATGCTGAGGTCACAGGATGAAACTCTAAAGCTGTAAGTTGTGACAGTTTGGTCATTTCATACCGCCACAGCTGACAGACAGATGACAGACTGACCTCCACAGAGCTCGGTGTGCAGAAGTTTCTCATGACTGAGCAGGTGCTGAAATAAAATGACTGATGACATCATCTACAGCCGGCACCTGAACCTGTGGTGCTGGGTTCTGAACTTCAGGAACCTTCTGAAGTGTCCCTGCAGGACTATAGCCAACCGGTCAAATCCATTCATCACCTCTGAAATACAAGACAGCAAACCATTGTCACACAGCTGAGCATATATGGATGAGGACTAGTTGGACACATGGACATGATGATGTCTGTCTCCGCGGTGTCTTCAGTGATGTCGGATCCTTCTCAGTTTGTGAAATCCAGCGGAGATTAACAGCAGAACTGATCATCATGAGGTTAAAAAAAGCTCACTGATCATTGAGTTCCTGAAATAGAAAATCACCTTTAAAAGCACAGAAGGTCCTCTGAAATATTGAATGTTGTTAAGAGACAGTTTAAAGCACTAAAGATGGATAGTGCAACATCCTCCAGATTGTCGTGCACCAACGGAAGGTTGTTTTCCAGCGATGCAGAATCTATGATATCCGTCAAAAACACCTCAGAGAAGAATCCAGGTGTGACTTTGGCTTTAGGCCTTCAGTGTGTTGGACAGAAGGACGGAACAAACAACAGACTCTCCGATTGTAGAACATTACTGTGGATGCAACAGCATTTTCATCCTGTTTGATATAAATACAGATTTAATGAAAGAACTTGTTGTATTTCTCTGCAGTCGACTGACATAAAAGAGGTTTTTAAGCTGCATGTTGCACTAAGTGTTCCCTGATGTATGGAGGATGTGGAGCGGGCGGCGTTTAATGAGCTGAATACTTCTGTCTGCTGTTGCTTTTTATAGCGTCTGTTTCCGTATTCTTCTTTACAAGCGAAGCGCCGTAGTGTTGAGATGAGGAGCTTCTATTTTCTCCTCTCCATGTCTCTGATTCTTCCTGCTGCGTTCACTCTGCGGATGGAAGACGGAGACACAATCGTGGTTTTCATGAAGGTGTCACAAAGTTATTTTGTTGATTATAACTTTTATATGCAACTCATCCAGATTTTAAATTTATTTGTGTGTCTCAACAGCCTTCAAGATCTTCCAAAAAAGTCCACAACTTTGGCAAGAGGTCCAACTCCATCAAGAGGAACCTCAATGCTCCGGTGGTGAAGAGCAACTGGCTCTACAAACAGGTACAGCAGAGATTTGAGATGATGGGATGTGTTTAGGTTTGTGGAATTCTGGGATTTTTTTTTTTACTGCTCGCTGTTTTTCCAAGCACGCTGTAATGTCAGAGAATCTGGCCTTATGTTTCATCTGCAGGTAAGTCACTGGTTCATTTGTTATTTCACTGAAGGAAAAGTCTGTTTTATAGTGTTGAGTCTTATGACTCTGATGAAGCCTCATGCAGCATCACAAACATGTTCCAGATATCTGAAACGTCAGTCTTGGAAAATGATAAATCTATAATTTATCATCTTTTCCCAGGTGTCACTGTCTCTAAAGAATATCCTTGTAGATAAGATAAGACAAAGAGTTCATGAAGGAGCCACAGCTCAGGCTTATCGTGAATTTTAGGAAGACAGAAACAATGTTTCAAGCGTCCCTTTTTGGAAATCACAATTTTTCATAAACAGACGTTTGAAGTTTGAACAAGAAGTTACATCATCCGCACCAGACTGACCACCCTTCCAAATCCATACAAACAGACAGAGCTCCACCGGCATGAACACAAAGTCACACTGAATGAATGAAGTCAAACAAAATGGCAGCGAGCTTTTTCATCACAGTTGTTCTTGAAGATGGAACAGAACCGACTCCTTCATGGGAAACACTGACTCCTGCTGGTTCCTGTGGACGATGATGAAGAGGAGGAGGCTGTTCCTGCTGAAGGCCCAACTGGTTTTCTCATTATCTTTCTGAGCAGTATTTTGGTCCCACGGCTCTACAGTGGATCAGAGATTCAGCTGCTCAGTGGACCTGTGACCACAGGACCTTCCCCCCAGCCTCAGGCCCTGTTCCTCTGCTCACTGTTTTTCCTCTGAGACCAGAATCAATATACTTCACACCAACATCCACCATCAGTGATGTCATCCACCATCAGTGATGTCATCATCCATCAGTGATGTCATCGTTGGTTTGTGAACTTTATGAATCCTCCAGTTCAGATTCTGTCCGTCACCATCTTGCTAGTTCTGAGCGGTTTGGAGCAGGAAGTGACCATATTTGGACGAGCTGGGGGAGGAGCCAGCGGTGGATCTGACCTATCTGATCAGAAACCTGACGATACTACGTCCCGCCCACCGATAGCTGTAACCTGACTGCACCACAGACCTGTCAATCAAACAGACACGCCCCCAAAAACAGGTCTTCTTGAATCTTCTTTTCTAATGAATGAGGGATTATTTTCAGATGGACCTCCAGAAAACTAAGAAGAAGGAGTGACTTTAGCTAACAACACCGAGATAACTGATGGACACATTTTATTCACTTTGGATTTGATGAGAGAAGTTGAATGGGAGTCTATGGAGCCGGAGGCTTTTTGGAGCCGACCTCTAGTGGCACTCGCTGGTATTGCAGCTGAAGACACTTCTGCATTCAGACCTGAAGCTACGAACACTTTTATATAAAGTCTGTGTGCAGGACTCGTGTTTTTTTCTTTGTAATGTGAATTCAGCTCATTGTGACTAAAGAACTACAACAACACAGTTGTGTTTCTGTGTGGAACAGCTGTGTGATGGGCTGAAAACAGACGGATGCATGTGGAGATATTTTCATTCTCCCAAAAGGAATCAAATTAAAGGAGTAAACAGAGAGTGTAACTAAAGTACAGATGTGGTGGTGTAAAAGGTGCCCTTGGTGAAATTAGTTAATTCTGTTAAATGAATTGAGTGTGTTTAGATGTGTGTGTTTGTGTTGCATCGTGACCGATTAAACAGTCTGTGGCCCATACCAGCACCCCCCCCCCCCACACACACACACACACACACACACACACACACTGAAGAGATGTCATCACTGTTTACCCACCGCCTCGAACCTCAGGATGTGTGGCTGAACACGATAAACAGAGTTGAAGACCTGAGTGAGTGAACGTCTAAGAAAAGTTGTTCCTGTCTCTGCAGTCATTACAGCAGCGAGGAGAACAAAGCTCAGGCCTTCAGCACCACACAGGACAATTTGTCACCACATTATGAAGAGATAAAGCACAGCAATTTGTCTCAGAGGAGGAGAGAGAAGCTGCTTAATAGAAACCGCCGGAGGGAGAGAAGGAGGGGGAGGAGGGAATAGGGGTGGGGGGGATCATAGGAGTAAGGAGAGGAAACTCAGAGAGAGAGAGAGAGAGAGAGGATCGTTCTCTGTTACTGACTGATGCTCTGTGACCTTTGACCCCTGCAGGACAGCACAGGCATGAAGCTGTGGAAGAGGAGGTGGTTCGTTCTGTCAGACATGTGCCTCTTCTACTACCGCGGTGAGGACACACACACACACACACACATGCTCACGCGCACACACACACACACACACACACGCTCACGCACACACACACACACACACACACACGCGCACATACACACACACACACACACACACACACACACACACACACACACACACACACACGCACGCGCACACACACACACACACACACACACACCTTCATTCAGATTTCAGGCTGTTTAATTAAACATTATTTTATTGTCAATTAAGATCTCTTCACAGTGAGAACAGGGACGACTTCACAAAAACACATTCACTTCTTTAACCGGCCGTCTCCTCCGTGTTACAGTTATTTTAGTTCTGCATGGCAGACCTGTGATTTTAAAGAGCTACCAGAAAAATGTAGTGCTGTGCAAAAGTTTTAAGAACTTAAAACATTCAGATTTTTCTCCATCCGACTGTACGATCAGGGTTTAAAAATAATAAACTGACATAAAACTTACATTAAACAGTCCCTGCAGGAGTTTTTTGTGATTGTTGCAATCAAAAATGTTTGATTTTGCGGTGGATTTTCTTAAAAATTGCAAATTTAGAAAGAAAAATTGATTTTTTTTTTTTAAGAACTACTTGATAAAGGAATAAATGTGTAATCACTTCCTGTGATAATAATCCTGCTGCACATCACAGAAATATTTTAGTTCTAATGTTTTCTATGTATTTATTGAACTTAGAGGACCATGGAGATAAAGCTCCTCAAAGGTCCTAAAAGGTCCTAAAAGCTGCATATGTTTCCAGAACAGACCGTCTGTGACTGGAATATAGAAACAAGGACTATATCAGCTGGTGAACAGTTCTATTTGGTGATGAAAACAGGAGCAGAGACTTTCTGGTTGGAAATGAGGAGTTATTGTTGTTAATGAAGGCAGTTTTGTTTTAAAAGATTTCCTTTGTTCTGTTAGTACTTTCAGCACAGATTCTGCTGATGATGTATTTTGCAGAGAAATTGTGGAAATTTAAACAAATTGCAAATTCCTGCAAATATTGCGTAGTTTGCTTGAATTTGTGTTCATTATTAGAATCGCAAAATCACGATTTCCTGGAGCGAGTGATTAAGTCATTATTTGCTGTGAGCTTTGTGGATTCAGTCTGTCTCTGTGTCTTCTGTCTCTGACTCCATGATGTTGAGTTCAGGACTCCTGCTTCTTCTTGTGTATGAGGATGTTTCTTTAGGATGTGGTCCAGTGGAACATAATCTGTTGCCTCTGTTGGCTGTTTATGGTTTGATGGAAAATAATCTAAATAAATATGAAGTGCTTAAAGCTTTTTGCAAAGGATTGTAGATACATTTTGTCTCTCGTGGTATCTGGCTTTTCTTTTAGTTTTAAATATCACCCATTAAACATTGATCAGTCTCGCAGGTAACATCCAGGTAACATGCAGGTAACATACAGGTAACATTGTTGTCCTGGGTTTTGTACCCTCATGGTTGAAATGCACTTATTGTAAGTCGCTTTGGATAAAAGCGTCAGCTAAATGAAATGAAATGTAATGTAATGTAACATACAGGTAACATACAGGTAACATGCAGGTAACATGCAGGTAACATACAGGTAACATACAGGTAACATACAGGTAACATACAGGTAACATGCAGGTAACATACAGGTAACATCCAGGTAACATACATGTAACATGCAGGTAACATACAGGTAACATACAGGTAACATACAGGTAACATACAGGTAACATCCAGGTAACATATATGTAACATACAGGTAACATGAAGGTAACATGCAGGTAACATACAGGTAACATACAGGTAACATACAGGTAACATCCAGGTAACATCCAGGTAACATGCAGGTAACATGCAGGTAACATACAGGTAACATACAGGTAACATATATGTAACATGCAGGTAACATGAAGGTAACATGCAGGTAACATACAGGTAACATGCAGGTAACATACAGGTAACATACAGGTAACATGCAGGTAACATACAGGTAACATGCAGGTAACATACAGGTAACATCCAGGTAACATACATGTAACATGCAGGTAACATACAGGTAACATACAGGTAACATACAGGTAACATACAGGTAACATGCAGGTAACATACAGGTAACATCCAGGTAACATACATGTAACATGCAGGTAACATACAGGTAACATACAGGTAACATACAGGTAACATCCAGGTAACATATATGTAACATACAGGTAACATGAAGGTAACATGCAGGTAACATACAGGTAACATACAGGTAACATACAGGTAACATCCAGGTAACATCCAGGTAACATGCAGGTAACATGCAGGTAACATACAGGTAACATACAGGTAACATATATGTAACATGCAGGTAACATGAAGGTAACATGCAGGTAACATACAGGTAACATGCAGGTAACATACAGGTAACATACAGGTAACATACAGGTAACATACAGGTAAAATACAGGTAACATGCAAGTAACATGCAGGTAACATCCAGGTAAAATGCAGGTAACATGCAGGTAACATACAGGTAGCATACAGGTAACGTGCAGGTAACATACATGTAACATACAGGTAACATACATGTAACATGCAGGTAACATGCAGGTAACATACATGTAACATACAGGTAACATCCAGGTAACATACAGGTAACATACATGTAACATCCAGGTAACATACAGGTAACATGCAGGTAACATACAGGTAACATACAGGTAACATACAGGCAACATACAGGTAACATCCAGGTAACATCCAGGTAACATACAGGTAACATGCAGGTAACATCCAGGTAACATACAGGTTACATACAGGTAACATGCAGGTAACATACAGGTAGCATACAGGTAACATACAGGTAACATCCAGGTAACATCCAGGTAACATGCAGGTAACATGCAGGTAACATGCAGGTAACATACAGGTAACATCCAGGTAACATGCAGGTAACATGCAGGTAACATACAGGTAACATACATGTAACATACATGTAACATACAGGTAACATGAAGGTAACATACAGGTAACATACAGGTAACATGCAGGTAACATACAGGTAACATCCAGGTAACATGCAGGTAACATGCAGGTAACATACAGGTAACATACATGTAACATACATGTAACATACAGGTAACATGCAGGTAACATCCAGGTAACATACAGGTTACATACAGGTAACATGCAGGTAACATACAGGTAGCATACAGGTAACATACAGGTAACATCCAGGTAACATCCAGGTAACATGCAGGTAACATGCAGGTAACATGCAGGTAACATACAGGTAACATACATGTAACATACATGTAACATACAGGTAACATGAAGGTAACATACAGGTAACATACAGGTAACATGCAGGTAACATACAGGTAACATACAGGTAACATGCAGATAACATGTAGGTAAATTGCAGGTAACATCCAGGTAACATCCAGGTAACATCCAGGTAACATGCAGGTAACATCCAGGTAACATACAGGTAACATACAGTTAACATACAGGTAACATACAGGTAACATCCAGGTAACATGCAGGTAACATGCAGGTAACATCCAGGTAACATCCAGGTAACATACAGGTAACATACAGGTAACATGCAGGTAACATGCAGGTAACATCCAGGTAACATCCAGTTGACATACAGGTAACATACAGGTAACATACAGGTAGCATCCAGGTAACATGCAGGTAACATCCAGGTAACATACAGGTAACATCCAGGTAACATACAGGTAACATCCAGGTAACATACAGGTAACATACAGGTAACATACAGGTCCAGCAGGTCGGTGTCCTCTGGTTTAAAGTGTCTGTCCTCCTCAGTTCCACTGCAGCTCCACTAATTCAGAATTTTGTGTTCACAAAAGCTCCTCTGCTCCTCCTCCATGTCTCCTAAACCCTTGAGAGGGATTTCTCCATCTCCATAAATTGACCAATTAGTCGCTCCCAGAGCGCAATCAGCAGCCGCATTCATGGCCGACCCGGGGGAGAATTGGATGTTTATTGGCTTAGCCGGCCCGATAACGGAGGCGTCCTCGCGAAGGACAGCGACGTGCTCAGCTCTGCGTTAATAAGCTGGTGTTTCACCATTCCTCTCCTGTTTCCTCCATCACTTTACTCTAAGTGCCTTCTGTCAATCAAGTGTCTGCACAGTTTACAGCTGCTGGTTTGATTCCTCGTGTGTGGAGAAGGACAACAAGCGTCTCTCAGACTGCAGCTCTCATCTGGATCAATTCATTCAGTTTGTTCAGAATCACTTTAGTAATTCTGTTATCACCAGAATGAGGAGATACACTGAATTACAACACTCTTCTTACGTACTGTGATTGTACTCATTACTATGATGTCACTAATCCATATTTGGTCGTAGACAGTAGATGCAGGTGGAGATGCTTTCAACCCAACATGCTTAAAACATGCTGACAGTCTAAAAAGAACTAAGTCACTAATTCTTCTTCGAAATATCTTTTTAATGGAAATCTGTGGAAGTTTCAGTTCCCATCATACAAATACAGTTTTAAACGGTCTCATTCAGCTTTTGTATGTTGAGGACACAGCAGTGGAGAATGTATATTTTTGGTAACACAACCAGTTCAAGTAATGCAGATATTCTTTTGGCACTCTGTAAATGTATTAACACAAAAATACACAAAGATCATGTTCCTGTTATTTTAAGTACATCCTGCTGGAACTCTTCATGCAAACTGAAATGATAGTTGCTACTGGTTTTGATAATAAAGTATTATGATGGGATGCTGATGATTCCAGGCCGTGGATCTGTAACTGACTATTAAATTGATTATGATATATTTTAAATCTGTAATACTACAGTGCTATCTACACTGTGCACTGATGAACCAGTGATGATGGGGAGCAGTGGGAGATACTGCAGTAATGTCATTTGGTCCGTTTGTGAGTGCTGATAGTGTTTCAGCTTATCGTTGTGGTGAGCACTCAGCTGTTCACGGTCAGTAGACAGATACTCTGTCCAACTGGTGGCCTGCGAGTTTATTATGAAACATTGTTCCTTTTAAGAAATATTCTCAGTCAAACTGCTGCAGCAGGTTATTATGAGACTTTGAAACTGCAGTGTGGTAAAACAGTGCTGTGATCCAGATGACATCACTAACAGACGGTCTCTTCCATGTCAGGACTCTTAATGTGGAGAGAGTCGTGTTGTTTCAGATCACTGCTGTTCTGGACTGACAGGAAATGACCTCATCATGTGACCACATCACCCTCCAAAATATCTGCAGCTTTAATTATTTTACCCAGAATTCAGTGTGTTTTTGTGTCCTCTGTTTAACACTCAATAAACACACTGATTCTTCTGTCCAGCAGCAGCAGTGGAGAACAAACACTTTGTGTTCAGGAACAGCTGCAGCTTCCTCACACGCTTTTAATTTGAAAATCCTTTTTATCAGTGGCCCCGCCCCCTTCCTGTACGGAGCCAAGATGGCGACCCTTTAGGGTGGAAAGTGTTCATCCTGGTACTTGTAGTGTTCTGATGTTTCTGTACTGACAGAGAAAACAGCTGATGTACTCAGAGTAGAGAGTTAGTACACAAGAACAACATCTGGAACACAAGTACAACATCTGAAATACAAGAACAACATCTGGAATACAAGAACAACATCTGAAATACAAGAACAACATCTAGAATACAAGAACAACATCTGGAACACAAGTACAACGTCTGGAACACAAGAACAACATCTGGAACACAGGCACAACATCTGGAACACAAGAACATCATCTGGAACACAAGAACATCATCTGGAACACAAGTACAACATCTGGAACACAAGAACAACATCTGGAACACAAGGAAAACATCTGGAACACAAGAACAGCATCTGGAGCACAAGTATAACCACTGGAACAAAATAACATCTGGAACACAAGTACAACATCTGGAACACAAGTACAACATCTGGAATACAGGTACAACATCTTGAATACAGGTACAACATCTGTAACACAAGAACATCATCTGTAACACAAGAACAACATCTGGAACACAAGAACAACATCTGGACCGCAAGAACAACATCTGGAACACAAGTACAACATCTGGAACACAAGAACAACATCTGGAACACAAGTACAACATCTGGAACACAAGTACAACATCTGGAACACAAGAACAACATCTGGACCGCAAGAACAACATCTGGAACACAAGTACAACATCTGGAACACAAGAACAACATCTGGAACACAAGAACAACATCTGGAATACAGGTACAACATCTGGAATACAAGAACAACATCTGGAACACAAGAACAACATCTGGAACACAGCACAGGCCTTAACTGTCAAAGCAAGTTTGACTTCCAGTATTTTCTGATTATATGTATTGTTTTCTACTTATTATCCTTTAATCAGACTTTTATCTGGTTCGTCAGGAACTCAGTGAAGCTGCTGAAGTCTCTAAAGAAGCTCTGCTGTCCACCTGTGGTGTCTCTCTGCAGCCCAGCTCACTCTTCACTCACTTCTTTCCTGCTCATTCTATCTTTGTGTGTGTGTGTGTGTGTGTGTGTGTGTGTGTGTGTGTATGTGTGTGTGTGTGTGTATGTGTGTGTGTGTGTGTGTGTGTGTGTGTGTGTGTGTGTGTGTGTGTGTGTGTGTGTGTCAATAATTCAGCAGCAGAGTTGAGGCCGGAGGAGCTGCAGGGTTCACCGTGCAGCCTCAGCTAAAGCAAACAGCAGCTGGCTGACTGCTCTGTAGGTTTTTGCCGCAGTCGGTGCAGCAGACATGCGTGTTCACCGAACTTCCTCTGGCTGATAAGATCTGATGAAAGCAGCTTCGTGCTGCACAGAGAAGATCGAAGGATGCAGTTATTACTTTCCCAGCGTGAGTCAGCTCAGATTGTTGACATGAGCCTTTTTGTCATGAGGCATCATTAAATATTTACTCGGTTCGACTCTGTAATGTATTCAGGGCTGCATCTCACATCTTTTGTGCTTTGCAGCTGTTTCATCTCTGAAAAGTGAGAGAAAAAACATCAAGGAAAAAAAAGTGTGTAGTGTTTCATAGTGTGTAAGACACACAAATACACACACAGAAGATGGTAACACAGACAGAAAGCGGACAGTGTGTCTGCAGCGGTCTGATTCCTCACGCGGGACTCTGAATGTCCGTCGGTGGATGTGAGTGAACGATGATTCAGCTGGGCTCCAGTTACAGATGGAGCGATCATTAGTAGCTCGTCTAACTCATCTAATCTACAGTGTAAAACAGACGAATACTTATTGATCTGTGTCCGTGAACCCGGCTGACGTAGGACGATGTGGTTTTAGATCTGACATTTTGCCATATTAAATATTAAACTCCTGACTTTTCTCTGTCTGTGCTGCAGATGACAAAGAAGACAGCATCCTGGGAAGCATCCTGCTGCCCAGCTTCCACATCTCCATGTTGTCTGTGGACGACCACATCAGCAGGAAATACGCCTTCAAGGTAAGCGCAGGAGTTTTTCCCTCCTAACTTACGTGGGAATTGTTGAATTGTTGAATTGTTGAATTGTTGGTTTTTCTGTATAAAATTGTAAAGTTCTGCTGTAACAACTTTAATGTGTTAAGTGCCATGAAACAACCTCTGTTGTGATTTGGCGCTTTATAAATAAAATTGAATTGAAAAAAATTGAATTAGGAGTCACCTCCAGAGCTTCTTCAGGACGGGTTTAATGAGTGATGACAGATATTCTTCTTTTTATTTATTTTATTTGAAACACGCCTCCAGCAGGAATGATATAAAGACCTCCTGCTGGTATCTCAAAGTCATCATCTACATCTGTTTCTCTCACTGCTGTTTTATCTCCTCCTCTCCCTCTCTGCCTCTGTGTCCTCCTTTTATTCATCTCTCTCTGTACGTACCTCCTTCTTCCTGTCTCTGTGTCCTCCTTTTATTCATCTCTCTCTGTACGTACCTCCTTCTTCCTGTCTCTGTGTCCTCCTTTTATTCATCTCTCTCTGTACGTACCTCCTTCTTCCTGTCTCTGTGTCCTCCTTTTATTCATCTCTCTCTGTATATACCTCCTTCTTCCTGTCTCTGTGTCCTCCTTTTATTCATCTCTCTCTGTACGTACCTCCTTCTTCCTGTCTCTGTGTCCTCCTTTTATTCATCTCTCTCTGTATGTACCTCCTTGTCCCTCGGCCAGGCCACCCACCCCAACATGCGGACCTATTACTTCTGCACCGACACGGCCAAAGAGATGGAGTCCTGGATGAAAGTGATGACAGATGCTGCCCTGGTCCACACTGAGCCCGTCAGAAGGTCGGTGTTAAACACAGGGACATGACCGCTGACAATGAGCCTGCTGTATTCACAGTTCATGTTTAATTAAGAAGTGAACCTAAGAGCCGCCCCAGTCTCCTCTGAGTGGCCGAGGCTCATCGGGTGACCCTGGTCCATAGAGGGACCGATCGTGACCCAGGGACGGTTGGGAATGTTCTGGAACATAAGTCGGATCCACGTTGGCTCCAACTTTCAGGACTGAACAGATCTTCTCCGACAATCTCAGCACCAGATACAGGTCACCTTCAGAGGGGTTGGAGTTGTTTTGGTGGCAGGCAGTCACAATGTTTTGTGGTGATGTCATCAACAGGTGACACTCGTGTATAAATCAAAACGTACACAGTCAATATCTGGAACGGGACTCAATTAAACACGCCCATAATTACGAAATATTACACGAGAGGAAGTGCTCATTGATGCTTACGGACCGCGTCACTGTCGTGTCAATGATCGCGTTAAAACAAACCCTCCAGTGTAATATAGCGATTAAACAACAAGTTACCAAAGAAATAAAACATATAATCTAAATATTTTCATATTGTGGAGCAATTCACTCTTAAAATATAAAACTTTTTGTTGGTGATAATCATGGCAACACATGGGGTATGACTAACAACTGGAAAACAAAACAATCAGTGGCGTCCGTAGATTTTTATGTAACATATGTAATGTTTACTACTCCAGGAAGTAGTCCGACCCTTAGGTGGTTACCTAGCAATGGAGAGGATTCAAAGATATCTGATGAACAGAGATATCTGATGAACAGAGATATCTGATGAACAAAGATATCTGATGAACAAAGATATCTGATGAACAGAGATATCTGACGAACAAAGATATCTGATGAACAAAGATATCTGACGAACTAAGATATCTGAGGAACAAAGATATCTGATGAACTAAGATATCTGATGAACAAAGATACCTGATGAACAAAGATATCCATGTTCTCATGTGTTTTTAACATTTTAGCTCCGTGTCATGTGTTCAAACCAAACCGGTCCAGCTAGCCTCCTCTAGGATTGTAAGTGCGTGACTATCCGTGGTGTTACGGTACGGGTGCTCGGAGCGACCAAAAAGGACCAAAAGAGACCCGACTTCACCAAATGGGTCATTTAATAGAAATATAACAAGTAGAAACTACATTATATTAGATACTCCATATATTCGTGCAATGTTCAGTTGACCAATCAGGACTACTTTTGTATAATGGGGCCCAACAACTGGTGGACGTTGGGTTTGGTGAAATTGATTACGATGGATCTTCAAACAACGATGTAATCCTTCAGTTCTGTCCGTGATTGCTCAGCACTCATTCTCCAAACTCTAAAATATTGTGAGGATGAGCTCAAGAAACACGTTGTAATGTCAACAAGTCAGAAAAAGTCCACCTGACACATCAATGTCTCATAGCCAGTGTGGTCTGCATGTTCCAGTGTTTCATTAGAGCAAGTTTTCACCAGCTTTAGCAGAAATACCCAGCGAGCCCCAACTCCCTCCAGTCCAGAAACAGGACATCATCTCTAGAAAACACTTTCCTTTATTCTTTGTTCTATTGAACCTCTTTGTTTTGGGTTCTAACTCTTTATTTCACCACAGATTGGACAAGTTGAAAGTGGAGCAGCGGACGCCTCAGGAGCTGAACAACTTACTGAACCACAGAGTCCTGACACGACCCGAGATCCAGAACAACGAACGCAACCGAGAACCGGCGCGGCAACACTCGCTGTCGAGGGCCGACGACAAGCGGCAGAAAGATGTGGAGAAACACAACGGGCAGAGGGAGTACTACACCTTACAGAGGGACGGAGACAGGTACTCGCTGAAGAAAGACGGAGTCAGCTACAAGCTGCAGAAGGACGGAGAGCGGTACCTCCTCCACAAGGACGGGGAGAAGTACCTGCTGAGGAAGGATGGGGAGAAGTACTCGCTGCAGAAGGACGAAGAGGTGTACGCCATCCACAGGGACCTGGAGAAGTACGCCGTCCAGAAAGTGGACGAGAAGTACACAACGACACCGACGGAGGAGAAATACGCTCCGTCCAAGGACGGGGAGAAGTACCTGCTCACCAAGGACGGAGACAAGTTCGCCCTACAGAAGGTGGGAGAGCGGCACGCGCTCCAGAAGGACGCCCACAAACACGTCCCGCAGAAGGAAGTGAGGAGACAGCTGTCCTTAAAGGAGACGGACAGATACGGCACCATGAGGGACACGGACAGCAAATACGGAACCATACATGTTGTGGACAAATACGGCACCGTGAAGGAGGTCCGGAAATACAGCACGCTACGAGAGGGGGATAAATACGCCATGCTGAGAGACGCAGAGAAGTACGCCACCATCCGTGACGGCCATAAATACGGCTTCCAGAGGGACCCGAGCGCCGAGCGAGCTCTGACGAAGATCAGCAGCATCAAGCTGCAGCCGGCTCAGGCTGCCGCCATCGCTGCCGCCGTGTCTGCGTCCCGCCAGGGACAGGCCGTCCTCAGCGCCCACAAACCGCCACAGATCAACGGCTCTGCAGCAGGAGAGCAGCACGGGGACGGCAGCTCAGCAGAGGTGGACGGCGGCCTGGCACGGGGCCCGGTCCAGTCCCCGGCTCCGGCCCAGGAACCAGAGAGGGGCCTCTCCAGGACCAACTCCATGCAGCAGCTGGAGCACTGGGTCCGCACGCACAGGACCCGAGGACCGGACGACGACACCAGGAGGTGAGGCGGACACACTGTGTGCCATATCACATCCTTCACGACAACACCGCTATCATTTTTCAAAGAATAGAAAAAAAATTATATAAAAATGATATTACCTGTTGACATGATGACATCATACTGTTACGCAGCGTAACCGGATGACAAATGTTTGCAGCTCATCGAGCAACAAGCTGAGAGACGTTGTATTCTGACGTGTTTCAGCTCACAGAGAGTTTCATTGATGGCTGCTTCCTCTGACCTCTGTGTCCTTCACACCGGGCAGCTCCGCCCACTTCACACACACACACACACACACACACACACACACACACACACACACACACACACACACACACACACACACACACAGAGTTACACACACAGAGAGCAGCAGACACTCAGGTGAATGAAACAAAAGTGCAACAAAAGCCCAAAACCAAGTTATTAATGGGCAAACGTTGACGCTAAACTTCAGAAAATCAGGCCAAAACATCTGTGAATGTGCCGACGGTGGTGAGGAAGTAAGTAGAAGCTGTGACAGAGCAGCAGCTCTCTGCAGCGCTGCTCCTCCTCATCCTCCTCATCCTCCTCATCCTCCTCGTCCTCCTCGTCCTCCTCACAGGATCTCAATCTCTCTTTCAGTTGTTCACACACGACAGAACTGAGAAATCCTTTTTGTTTTGTTTTTCATTCATATTTGACGGCATACTGTTACGTGTACACCGACATATAATCTATTACACTTATTTTGTTCATATTGTATGTTGTTGAAATTAATAATGAAATCTTTTTCAGTATTTTGTCATATTATCAAAAATATCATAATTGCAAAACTTCTTTGGACATCAAAACTACTGTGCCGAAGTTAAGTGTTCTCTCAGACCACATTACAAGATTCTGAAATGTTATTATGGAATTTTTGCCTCAAAATCTGCATTCAGTATTTTGCACTTAGAAACCACAAGTTGTCTCCGCCGTGAGTCAGAGGACGAGCTCGCCTCCCGGCAGGTCTGCTCCTCCACAACATTTTCAGCCAATTGTTATTTTTCCATCGTCCCTGTCCGTCCCCTGGTTCCAGTATCTGGCCCCGCCTCTCTGGCCCCGCCTTTGACCCCGCCTCTCTGACCCGCCTCTCTGACCCGCCTCTCTGACCCGCCTCTCTGGCCCCGCCTCTCTGGCCCTGCCTCTCTGGCCCTGCCTTGGACCCCGCCTCTCTGGCCCCGCCTCTCTGACCCTGCCTCTCTGACCCCGCCTCTCTGGCCCCGCCTTTGACCCCGCCTCTCTGACCCGCCTCTCTGGCCCCGCCTCTCTGACCCTGCCTTGGACCCCGCCTCTCTGACCCTGCCTCTCTGACCCCGCCTCTCTGGCCCCGCCTTTGACCCCGCCTTTGACCCCGCCTCTCTGACCCCGCCTCTCTGACCCTGCCTCTCTGACCCCGCCTCTCTGGCCCCGCCTCTCTGGCCCCGCCTCTCTGACCTTGTGTGCCGGAGGGCGCCGGGAGCTCGGTGTGTCACAGATGTTCCTCAGCTGGGAGCGCTGCCGTTTAGCCGCCGTTTAGCCGGCTGTGCTGAGGAAACGCAGTGGAACAGAAACGCTCTGCAATGCTCACCTCCCCTTCTGCTGCCATGAATAAGTCATGAAATGAGGCTTTAATGAGAGCGGAGCCGGCTGAGACACATTTGTCATCTTAAACACCACTCGGTGAAGAGGAGGGAAACGGAGAAACTGTGTGGTAGACACATATTGTTGTAAACAAAGAGACGTGCTTCTGCTAATGGCCGTGGTATTTAAAGTTGGAGGAGTCGTGCAGAGTGCAGTGGTGGGTGAGCAGAGAACAGACATGTGCATCCAGCAGGTCTCTGTGCTGAATGAACATGAATTAAACAGCATCTAAAGCTCTTATTTTGACAGCTGATGTCGTCCTTGTTTTCCGATCACGTTGGAAAACCGACAAAAAATCCTGGCAATTCCTTCAACATTCAATGAAACAAGGAACGTTTACTTTAACAGGTTCAGCTCTGTATTTCCAGATTTAAAGGAGCTTAATGATCCCTCCAAATTAATAACACCCCTCAGATATTCTGTATATTTACAACGAATATATTCCAGTTTTAATGTTGTGTTAATCATTATGTTACCGTGATTATTTGGACAAACTGTATTTTGTTGCTTTGTTAACACAGTTGGAGAAAGGAGGAGATATGAAAGCTCATCTCTGCTGGATATAATTGAAGTGTCTGTCCTGGCATTGATGTAAACACATGAAACTCATCTCTCTTCATTCAATTACAAATTTAGATGTTTTTTTCCATGAAGAAAATCCCCCACTGCCTTAGACAGGCTGAGATCTATCTCCACCCACCACTTGCAGCTCAAGTTGCTAGTTCAGTGATACGGAAAGCCTCGCCCACAAGTTGATGGGTTTGAGTCCTTAGTTATGTGATGTCTGAAACGCTGACTGTCTGAATCATTGTTTTTTGACACTGTCGTCGGTGCGTTGCAGTTTAAAAGTGGAAATGCCCGGGCATGTTACTGACTGATTATTTCACTCATGATGATAAAAGACAACGCCTAGATATTAATTTTGACTGGAGGGTGTTTGATAAAGTTGAGCAGGACACGTCAGTAGAAGAAGACAACTGCTAACAATCAGAAGAGTTTTGAGCTTCCATGGACGGAAACATATTCAAGAAATTACAGTATTTCACTAAATGGAAAAATATTAAGCTCAGTTATCTCAGGAATGCATTATATTATATATTATATATTATATATAGTCTCAGTGAACTACATTTGACTTTGGTTGGAGACAAAATATTGCGATTTTAGTTCCAACACTGGTGTAAATGTTAATACAGTATCATGTTGACAATCAATAGTAAACTGTTTAATTTAATTTCAGAATGGCTCCATCAGTGTTTATGATATGAATTAAGCTCCAAAAACCAGAGTTCACAAAGCGAAGAGTCCAACAATCTGTGGAGTTTTATGATGGAAGCTACTTCATCCAAATGAGTTATTAATAATTAATCATGAATTCATAATCTTGCCAACTCTGATATTCTTCTTTGCCAAATGTTCCCACAAACTTGGAAAGCCTTCAGAATCTGATTCATTGTTTTTGTATCAGCAAGAAAATCCTGTTTTTAGTGTGTGTAAGCAGGAAGAGGGAGTTGGAAAGTAAGAAGGGGATCAATAAGCGGCCCTGGAGCCCAGAGGAGATGTATTTTTCAGTGTGATGTCCCCTTCAAAGGCGTGAACAGGATCAGCCTCCCCGACAGCCGGTTGTCCCTTCACTGACTCAAACCTCTCCAGCTGGTTCATTAAGTTTCTACCACAGTTAGAAGATCCTCTCGTCCCGAAGCTGAAGACGACCTGACGCTGCTTCTGATGGATTATTGATGTTCGTCACGGGTAGCCTGTGAGACATGATCAGACATAAATCATTTACGTCCCACGGACCCTTCTACTTATTTAAATGCAGAAAGTTGAGCTCCAGACAGGACTGTGCAGGCGGTCAGATCTTTTACTAACAAGGGAATATCGTCTGACACAAAAATCTGGGAGTTAAACTTCAGCTGCTGAGCAGAGCAGATGTGTTGTCAGAAAATCAAACAGAGAGGATGAACTTTAAGGACTTTATGACTTTGACCTCGACCTGCTCAGTCTGGGTTTTCCATGCGTATCTTTGGTTTATTTATCGAATCACTGAGCCCTGCTGTGATGCTCATGGACGGTGAACCACACTTCTGTAGGCAGGATTAAAGGCATACAAACTACTTCGAATGAAGTGTTAATTAAATCATGTGTAAAAGCAGACGTGTCTGAACAGCAGCAGATAAAGATGAAAAGTGACCAAATGAAATGTGGGCAGAAGGAAAAGAGTTTGAGAGACGTTTGAACCTTTCTGTACCTGTTTTCTCACTTCTGGCCAACCTGTGCTGAAAGTATTAAAACATAAAGTAAGTCTTTAAAAAAAAAAGTGAAGCATCTTTATTAATAAAAATAATTCCTCATTTCCAATCAGAAAGTCTCTGCTCCTGTTTTCATCTCCAAATAAAACTCTGTTCACCAGAGGAACAGGAACAAGAGGAGAAACAGGAAGTGAAATGTGTTCTTCACATTAAAATGATGATTAAATGTTTGTGATCAAAGGAAGTGATTCCATATTACTGGATGTTAAATGAGTTTTCTCCACACGTCCAGTTGTCAGAGACGTCTCTTTGTTTGTTTCATCCAGCAGGTCTATGTGTTGAATGAACATGAATTAAACAGCATCTAAAGCTCTTATTTTGACAGCTGATGTAGTCCTTGTTTCTATATTCCAGTCACAGACGCTCTGTTCTGGAAACATACACAGCTTTTAGGACCTTTTAGGACTTCTAGGAAATTATTTTAACTTTGAGGTCTTGCAGTTTGTTCTAATTCCCACAATTTTACTGCAAAAAGCTCACCTCACTCCACAAATTAGAGAAAATCTGCTGCAAAATAATACATTTTTGATTGCAACAATCACAAAAACACTGCAAAATCCTGGAGGGACTGACATGTATGGACTAAATCATGCTCAGCCATAGTACAGCCCGTCAGGCCACACCCACTCTTTGTATAGATGCTGCAGATTGAGGTATCAGCTTCTTTCTTTCTTTTTATTTTGTGATTATGATGATGGATGAATGATGAGAGTGTGTGTGCGTGTGTGCTTTTTTTTGAGTGTATCTTATAAAAAGACATATTTGAAAAGTAGAAATTTTATAAGTAGAAAGAATCTGGAGTTTCAGGATCAGGATTTTGTTGAGAATAGTAGAAAATAGCCCAAACTCTATAACAATATGAAAGGTAAGGATAAATAAGGCTATAATATAGAGTGAAGACACCAACTCTCCTTATTATACCAATAGATGTATCTATTTTTTTGCTAATCCAGTCAGTATGTTCATCTCTCTGCTGAATGTTAAAGTATGAAAGGCTCCGCCCATCCAGGTGATAAATGCTGATAGTCAGCCAGAGTAACAACGACCATAATATATTTCTCATAAGGTCAAAGCCACAGTCTCAGAAAATGAAGCCTTCCTTTTAGTGATTAGCTACTAATGGCTGCGATGTTAACGAGCATCTCATTACTTGGTGTTCCCGGGTCAAAGTGAAAGTGAAGCAGAGCTCTGCTAATAAAAGTTGTATGATAATTAAACCCAGTGAAGCAGATCATACATGTGGAGGCGCACACACAGATAATTAATGTGGTTCCTGTTGAGTGGACCCTGATTAAAGCCATTGATCCGCTGGCTGCAGGAACAGCGAGTGCAGGTGTTTAATTTAATTATTCTATTCTATTTTATTTTATTCTATTTTATTATATATACTGTGTATTTTTATATTTAATATTTTTTACTGTTATTTTATTTCTTTCCTGTATCTATAAATGCTGCTGTAGCGAAAAAAAATGTCCCCTTGGGGATTAATAAAGTAACTATCTATCTATCTATCTATCTATCTATCTATCTATCTATCTATCTATCTATCTATCTATCTATCTATCTATCTATCTATCTATCTATCTATCTATCTTATGGAGGATCTGTCGGTTCCTTTGGTTCTTGGAATGAGGTGAGAGGTCGAACCGCTGCAACATCTCAGGAAGTGTCTGGATTTTATGACTCTACTGGATTTGTTGTCAGAAACCAAATGTTACGTATTGTTCAGTTTACTATTGAACGTTTTTATTCTGATTGCAACTGCATCAGGTAACCTGATGAAACTCAGACAATTCAAAGTGATTATTTAACACTGCACATGGCAAGAGGTCACAGACTTGATATAAAACTACAGACTTGATATAAAACTACAGACTGGATATAAAACTACAGACTGTTTATAAAAGAGTTCGTAGCTTCAGGTCTGAAAAATAGTTCTGATCCAGAAGTGTCTTCAGCTGCAATACCAGCGAGTGCCACTAGAGGTCGGCTCCAAAAAGCCTCCGGCTCCATAGACTCCCATTCAACTTCTCTCATCAAATCCAAAGTGAATAAAATGTGTCCATCAGTTATCTCGGTGTTGTTAGCTAAAGTCACTCCTTCTTATTAGTTTTCTGGAGGTCCATCTGAAAATAATCCCTCATTCATTAGAAAAGAAGATTCAAGAAGACCTGTTTTTGGGGGCGTGTCTGTTTGATTGACAGGCCTGTGGTGCAGTCAGGTTACAGCTATCGGTGGGCAGGACGTAGTATCGTCAGGTTTCCAATCAGATCGGTCAGATCCACCACTGGCTCCTCCCCCAGCTCGTCCAAATATGGTCACTTCCTGCTCCAAACCACTCCGAACTAGCAAAGATGGTGACGGACAGAATCTGAACTGGAGGATTCATAATGTTCACAAACCAACGAGTGATGTCACTGATGGATGATGACATCACTGATAGTTGATGACATCACTGATGGTTGATGGTTGCAAGCGGTTCCCAAAACACACTGCAAATACATTAATGGAGACATTAACAGTAGAAGGTGATAATAAGAAACTGCATCCTGACCTTTTATAAAAGCTGCCCTGCTGTGGGGGAAGCTGCTCTTTTAACGGTAGATAATTCATGTCAGGGTGAGGTGAAGAGTATCTAACATGGAGACTGCTGCTAGGAAAACACGTTCATTTACATAGCTTATTGGTACAGTGTGTCCAGGGTAAATGTTTCCCTCTTCACTCTTTACACTCAACTGTTGCACTTAATTTTATAAAATGTTGAAGAACCATATAATTGTTTTACTAGTTTTTGTTTATTGTACATTTAAGAGAATCAAAAACACAGAACGCTTCAAAGTCAGGTGCCGAAAAGGAACCATTCAGTCCTGTAACTCTGAATGCGGTTTGGAAAACAGCTCAGACTCAGATATCAGAGCTTCCCTTTGACTTTGTGCCAACAAATACCATCTGAAAAGTTTGATTTTGTGTTTTTGTATCTCCACAAAGAGTGAACACAGGATCCAGATCCAGACTTTAGACTACAATCTTGAACCTTCCTCTAATGGAGGGGTTAACAGATCATTTTTTCTCATCTTCCAGCGTTACATCCTACCAGACCTTACCGAGGAACATGCCCAGCCACCGGGCCCAGATCGTGCCCCGCTACCCCGAGGGCTACCGCACACTGCCCCGCAACAGCATGATGAGGCCCGACAGCATCTGCAGCGTGGCGGGCTCCGTGTACGACCGAGCGCTCCGCCCGGCCTCCACCACCACCGTCACCACGGCGGAGAAGAGGAGGTCAATGAGGGACGACACCATGTGGCAGCTGTATGAGTGGCAGCAGAGGCAGGCCTTCTCCCGCCACAGCCTGGCTCAACCGACAGGTACGACATCCGCAGGAACACACCTCCATCCGTCCGTCCGTTATCTACACCCGCTGCACCCTGAACAGGGTCACGGGAGGAACGCCTTTATGTCCTGCCGTAGCAGACGTGGTAGTTTCTGAGAGAGATCAGTGAAATATTGATGAAGCCTGTTAACCTTCTGACATTTTAAACATTCTTGTTATTAGTGCTGGTTGTTCTGTCAGACACGGTTTGATGTGAAGTATCCTGAATACCAGAGAGGAGCTGAACATGTGGCTACGAGATCCTCCTCATTCTTTGTCCCAGTGGCCAAGAAGTAAAATATTCAAAAAGTGATAACAGGACGCCTCCTTTACCAACTGTAAACAAGATTGATTATTAGAACACAAGTTCTTTTAATGCCAGGTACATCATCTCAGTGTCATGACAAGCTTGTGGGAATTAGGTTGGACTACTAACCAGACAAAGTGGGCAACTACCCAGGAGTTGTTTGTGTAACAACTAAAAGGCATCTGAAAAACCCCAGAGGCTGAAGACTCAATCTTAACGCCCTGGATTGAAATGGGCCCTTTGTCGTTTTCAGAAGCTTAGTTGAAAGTATTAACAGCACAAAGTAAGCCTTTTCTGACAAAACTCGCTTTATTAACAAAAATAACCCCTCGTTTACAATCAGGGAGGCTGCCACAAAAAACTCACTTAAAAATACAATTACTGCAATTACATCACAATTTTTGAGAAAATCTACTGCAACATCAAACATTTGTATCACAACAATCACAAAAAAACTCAGCGAAATCCTGGAAGGACTGTAACTTGATTCAGCATAATTCAAACTCAAACTAATTCATGAAAGTGGTTATCAGCCTGTTGAAGTTAGCTTCATGTTTTCAGGACAGTATTAGAAGTGACAACAGTTCAACTTTTCTATTCATGTCAACAAAACAAACAAAAAGAACAAAGACTCATTCTGGTCGTACATGAAGAAGGAAGAAGAATCAGGACTGTGGAGTTTATTTTAATCCTTAAAAACCTTTAAACAAGCTCTCAAACGTGAAAAAGTCCGTGGAATTATATATTTATTGTGTTTTTCACACAATTCAACAATTCATCAATTCAACAATTCCCACATAAGCTAGGAGGGAAAAAACTCCTCTTTAAGGGAGAAAAACCTCCAACAGAGGGAAGAAAAACTCCCTTTAACAGGAAGAAACCTCCAACAGAACCAGGATCAGAGGTGGGCGGAGCATCTGTTAACAGAACCAGGATCAGAGGTGGAGAACATCTGTTAACAGAACCAGGATCAGAGGTGGGCGGAGCATCTGTTAACAGAACCAGGATCAGAGGTGGGCGGAGCATCTGTTAACAGAACCAGGATCAGAGGTGGAGAACATCTGTTAACAGAACCAGGATCAGAGGTGGGCGGAGCATCTGCCTCGACCGGTTGGGGTGAGAGGAGAGCAGAGAGAGAAAAGGACAGCATAGAGATAAAAGAGAAGAACTGTTGGTGGAGACGACAATCACAGAGCAGAGACATGCAGCTCCATGACGGGACATCTGGAAAAGAAAGAACAGAAACTACACGAGTGAAGGAACTGAATGGAGACAACAGATAATAAGAAGAAACTATGGGAGAGAAAAAGATGGTGAGGTATGAGTCAGTTAAAGAGTAGGAGGAAAGAAAAGAAGCTCAGCATGTAACGAGGTCCTCCAGCAGCCTCGGCCTATAACAGCATAACTAAGGGTTGGTTCAGGTCTACCTGAGCCAGCCCTAACTATAGGCTTTATCAAGAAGGAACGTTTTGAGTCTAATCTTAAAGCTAGAGAGGGTTTCTGCCCCTCCAACACAAACTGGGAGCTGGTTCCACAGGGGAGGAGCCTGAAAACTGAAGCTCCGCCTCCCATTCTACTTCTGGAAACTCTAGGAACCACAAGTAGACCAGCGTACTGAGAGAGAAGTGCTGTGCTAGGATTATATGGTTCTATAAGATCTCTAAGATATGATGGAGCCTGGTCATGTAGAGCTTTGTAAGTCATCAAGAGAACTTTAAATTCTATTCTTGATTTAACAGGAAGCCAGTGAAGAGAAACTAAAACTGGAGAAATATGATCTCTCTTGTTAAATCCCGTCAGTACTCTTGCTGCAGCATTTTGGATCAGCTGCAGGTTTTTAATGAGTAATTTGGACATCCTAACAACAAGGAATTACAATAATCTAGTTTAGAAGTAACAAACACATGAATGAGTTTTTCTGCGTCACGCTGAGGAAGGATTTTCCTGATTTTATTCATATTACGTAGATGAAAGAAGGCAGTTCTGGAGATTTGCTTTATGTGGTGTCTAAAGGACAAATCCTCATCAAAGATGACTCCAAGGTTCCTCACAGTTTTGCTGGAGGCCAAGACAACGTCATCGAGAGTAACTAAGTGATTACAGAAAGAGTTTCTGAGGTGTTTAGGACCAAGTACAAGAACTTCTGTTGTGTCTGAATTTAGAAACAGGAAGTTTTTGGTCATCCAGGCCTTTATGTCTTTTAGACAGGCTTCAAGTTTTACTAACTGATTAGTTTCATCTGGTTTTATAGAAAGATATAGCTGAGTGTCATCTGCATAACAATGGAAGTTGATGCAGTGCTTCCTGATGACATCTCCTAATGGAAGCTGTACAAAGTAAAAAGTATTGGGCCTAACACTGACACAGCTCGTTTTATAAACCACCACCACGTGTTTCTGTTTGTTCAGTGTGTGTTGGTGATTGTGACCGTGTTCATTACTGGGTGCTCCATTTAACTCTTCATTCATTTAAAATCATATTTGTTTTCCAAACACTCAAACTTTCTATTTCAGGATATAAATCAGATTTCATGACGGTTACAGAACAGTAGAAGAATCTGACTCTCCTGGTTGTGTTTGTGTGTCCAGCTGTGGGTCACTACGGCACCCTGCCCAGCACAAAGACCATGGGCAACATCTCTGAGCACGCCGTGGCCCACTCCATCCCCACCTCCCCGTCTCACGGCTCCCTGGCCCTCTACAGCACCTTCTCTCCCCCCCGCCAGCAGGTCGCTCACAACCCCAGCAGCTCCCACTCCGAGGTGTCCTCGCCCGTCTTCGGGGGTGACACGACGCTGGACCGCCGACAGCGGGCGCACCTGGCCAAGGTAAACTCATTCAAATTATACACAGATTTAATTCCCTCAGCACATTTAAAACAAAATGAAAGATAAAAGCACTTATTAAAAGACGGATGCAAGAAGTGAACACATTAAAAACTAAGTAGAACGTGAAGTCGGTGCATTAAAGTGACTCGAGGAGTAATCAGGTTGGGAGGTTGTTACAGAGACATGTGAACTAAAAGTGTCTTTGATGGCCGGACTGACGGACAGTTAACGGGAGAGAAGCAGCAGCTACATACAATGTCAGATCACTGGTGGAGTCTCAGAGATCTGGTCTCTATCTATCAGTCACCAGGTAAAGTTATGGGGATGATTTTTCAGTTTAGACCCGTTTATCTGTTTATCAACCCAAATATCTGTTTTGTCTTTCACTTTGGGACATTTTGAGCTACTCAAACACTGTTTCATGACATTCTGAAGACGGCTGACCGCCCACAGAGTCTCAGATGAAGCAGAGTGTCGAGTCATGTATCAAGAAATAAGATCTGAACTGAAGAGCCTAGAGAGACACTATAAGTCATATTTACTATCACATTTACTGAGTAGTTTCCAAGTGAATATCTTTAATGTTGACACTTTTTAAGTCCTATAGTTTGTTCATATAAAGCTTCACCCCGAGTTTAAGTTCAAGTTTAGCAGAATAAACATCACCACATACCGAACACACCTTCCTACAAAAATGAACCTGATCCACTGAAAGCATGCTGAAAATGTCTGCACCTCAGTGTGTTCATGACGGTGAAACTCAGCGACCAATGGATCAATGGGATTTATCAGTGCATTACTTTAATTCGGCGCTCAGATAGGAAGTAGTTGCCAGCATGGCTGTTGCCTGAAAACATCAACGTTGTGTATTTTGAATTCGGAGCAGCCGAGCACAAATCCATTGCCAAGGGACCAGGCTACATCCAATTACCAGCCTGTTCGCTGCTATCCACCCGTTGTAATATATCAGACTATGGCTTGAAGTAGAGGAAATGGTTTGGCGAACTTAGGAGGCTCTCTTGAAATCATCCAACCCAAAGAACACCCTGAGAAAGAGTGAAATATAAAGATCTTCCTGATGGAACTCAGCGTACAACATCCTCTGTCCTCAGACCCTCGATTTCAGATCTGAGCTGTGACCTCCTTCACACCACGAAGACCACTTTATATTCTGTTTGGTAGAAATGAACTCAGCTGCTTTTCACAGGCCCCCACAAAGATCTGCAGTCGATCTGATCAGCCAGCTGTTATGTGTGATTTAATAAGATGTAGGGTTTTTAGAGAGCTTCCATCTTTATGTTGAGCTGTATTTCCCAAACAAAAAGTGCTGTGCGCAGCGACAGTGTGTGCATCTGTGTGTTTGTGTCGTTATCGTGAAGTCTGATTCGGGGTTTGAGGGGACAGCTTACACTTTCTGAGATGATGAAGGGTTTCTGTGAATATCAAGTCATCCTGACAATCAGAGCTGAAAAGCAGAGAGGAAATAACAAGAAATCACACGCAGTTCAGTTGTTTATCTCTGCATCCAGAGGAGGAAACACAGCTGTCTCTATTCAAACACTCAGTAATCGGCTTGGCGTCCCGTTCCCCATCAACTGAGGAGGCTCTCAGAGGTGGAAACAGTTGTGGATGTGAAGAGTCCACAGATGTTCCTTCTGCTTTCCCACTGAGAGTCTTCAGAGAGACGACCAGCTGACTTTTCACATCACTGGATGAGTCCAGTCCTCCTGTTACAGGTCCAAAGCTCAGGCTCAGTCTGTGAGACCGACATTACACACACCAGACAGTTTACCAAAACACACCAGACAGTTTACCTCAACACACCAGACAGTTTACCTCAACACACCAGACAGTTTACCTCAACACACCAGACAGTTTACCAAAACACACCAGACAGTTTACCTCAACACACCAGACAGTTTACCAAAACACACCAGACAGTTTACCTCAACACACCAGACAGTTTACCTCAACACACCAGACAGTTTACCTCAACACACCAGACAGTTTACCTCAACACACCAGACAGTTTACCTCAACACACCAGACAGTTTACCTCAACACACCAGACAGTTTACCAAAACACACCAGACAGTTTACCTCAACACACCAGACAGTTTACCTCAACACACCAGACAGTTTACCTCAACACACCAGACAGTTTACCAAAACACACCAGACAGTTTACCTCAACACACCAGACAGTTTACCAAAACACACCAGACAGTTTACCTCAACACACCAGACAGTTTACCTCAACACACCAGACAGTTTACCTCAACACACCAGACAGTTTACCTCAACACACCAGACAGTTTACCAAAACACACCGGACAGTTTACCAAAACACACCAGACAGTTTACCTCAACACACCAGACAGTTTACCAAAACACACCAGACAGTTTACCTCAACACACCAGACAGTTTACCTCAACACACCAGACAGTTTACCTCAACACACCAGACAGTTTACCTCAACACACCAGACAGTTTACCTCAACACACCAGACAGTTTACCTCAACACACCAGACAGTTTACCAAAACACACCAGACAGTTTACCTCAACACACCAGACAGTTTACCAAAACACACCAGACAGTTTACCTCAACACACCAGACAGTTTACCTCAACACACCAGACAGTTTACCAAAACACACCAGACAGTTTACCTCAACACACCGGACAGTTTACCTCAACACACCAGACAGTTTACCTCAACACACCAGACAGTTTACCTCAACACACCAGACAGTTTACCAAAACACACCAGACAGTTTACCTCAACACACCAGACAGTTTACCTCAACACACCAGACAGTTTACCAAAACACACCAGACAGTTTACCTCAACACACCGGACAGTTTACCTCAACACACCAGACAGTTTACCTCAACACACCAGACAGTTTACCTCAACACACCAGACAGTTTACCAAAACACACCGGACAGTTTACCAAAACACACCAGACAGTTTACCTCAACACACCAGACAGTTTACCAAAACACACCAGACAGTTTACCTCAACACACCAGACAGTTTACCTCAACACACCAGACAGTTTACCTCAACACACCAGACAGTTTACCTCAACACACCAGACAGTTTACCTCAACACACCAGACAGTTTACCAAAACACACCAGACAGTTTACCTCAACACACCAGACAGTTTACCAAAACACACCAGACAGTTTACCTCAACACACCAGACAGTTTACCTCAACACACCAGACAGTTTACCAAAACACACCAGACAGTTTACCTCAACACACCAGACAGTTTACCAAAACACACCGGACAGTTTACCAAAACACACCAGACAGTTTACCTCAACACACCAGACAGTTTACCTCAACACACCAGACAGTTTACCTCAACACACCAGACAGTTTACCTCAACACACCAGACAGTTTACCTCAACACACCAGACAGTTTACCTCAACACACCAGACAGTTTACCTCAACACACCAGACAGTTTACCTCAACACACCTCAACACACCAGACAGTTTACCTCAACACACCAGACAGTTTACCTCAACACACCAGACAGTTTACCTCAACACACCAGACAGTTTACCTCAACACACCAGACAGTTTACCTCAACACACCAGACAGTTTACCTCAACACACCAGACAGTTTACCAAAACACACCAGACAGTTTACCTCAACACACCAGACAGTTTACCAAAACACACCAGACAGTTTACCTCAACACACCAGACAGTTTACCTCAACACACCAGACAGTTTACCAAAACACACCAGACAGTTTACCTCAACACACCAGACAGTTTACCAAAACACACCGGACAGTTTACCAAAACACACCAGACAGTTTACCTCAACACACCAGACAGTTTACCTCAACACACCAGACAGTTTACCTCAACACACCAGACAGTTTACCTCAACACACCAGACAGTTTACCTCAACACACCAGACAGTTTACCTCAACACACCAGACAGTTTACCTCAACACACCAGACAGTTTACCTCAACACACCTCAACACACCAGACAGTTTACCTCAACACACCAGACAGTTTACCTCAACACACCGGACAGTTTACCAAAACACACCAGACAGTTTACCTCAACACACCAGACAGTTTACCAAAACACACCAGACAGTTTACCTCAACACACCAGACAGTTTACCTCAACACACCTCAACACACCAGACAGTTTACCTCAACACACCTCAACACACCAGACAGTTTACCTCAACACACCAGACAGTTTACCTCAACACACCAGACAGTTTACCAAAACACACCAGACAGTTTACCTCAACACACCAGACAGTTTACCTCAACACTGGGGGCCTATGGGTGTGTGGGGGGCCATGAGAAGTTGCCAATACTTCCTTAACAGTATTCCAGCTTTGCTTTAATGGTAAAAAATTGAGCACAAACATCTTGTTGAGATGTTTGTTTGACTTCATCTTTGTTTAACAGTGTTCAGCCTCAATGGATAAGTTCCTGTCGGCCCTCTGAAGCAGCTGAATTTAATTACATTCACGTGTAATTGTTCTGTGTTTGCTAACATAGAAAGCAGATGTTGGTGAACAGATATCAGGATGAAGCCGTGACGGAAACGTTCCTTTTGTTATTTTCCCATTTCTTAATAATGTCCCACTTTTATTGCAGCAATGTTTCATCGGTTTCATCACTGAATGAATTCCAGTAAAAAGCATTAGTGATGCTTCTGCAAGCGTTATATAATAAACAACACAGCACATGTTCTTCACATCACTGACGTTCATTCTCTCTGAGCACAGCGGTGTTCTTTTGTTTTTAGTCAAATGTATTTTATTGTTGAGGGATGGCTCTGGACTTTGACTGCCACAGTGTGTGTACTGTGTGTGTACTGTGTGTATACTATGTGTGTACTGTGTGTATACAGTGTGTGTACCGTCTGTATACTGTGTATGTACAGTGTGTGTACTGTGTGTCCTCTGTGGAAATGTTTAATTAGATTTTGATGGCAGCTTGTGAAACAAAAGAATCAAAGTAACACTGAAGACTTTTTCACAGCTGTAAAACTTTTTTAATTATTCAATTAATAAATGCCTTTATGTGTCGCTGCACGGTTGTGCAATGAAGGTGAGTGCTTCCCCCACAGTGGTGTTTACTATAGCCTATAATAATGCATTCAAAAGAAGAAGACACCATCAACAAAGACAACACACACGCTCACACATTCAGATCATTGTAATAAAAGTTATAAATACTATATATATATATATATTGCACAGTTAATATTGTTCATCTCAGTATCAAATATGACATAACCAGCTGTCTGCATGTGATCGAGCCACTCGGCAGCACGTACAGATAAAAACAGAAGCCTATAAAACAAAGATGTCAGTGGATGTGAAGGGAAATAAATTCACCTGAATTGAGGCAGAAATTAGTCTGCACAAGTTGAAAATGTTTCACTCCTGCAGGAAATGTGAACATATATATTCATAAATGTACATGAAACAACAGGAGGAAAAATGAGACACACTGAAACAAACATTTTAAGTTAAATTTTTCCAAGCAGGGAAAGTTTTATCCCATATTGCACTTCTGCAGTCGTTGTGCAGAAGCCCAATCAGATCTGTACTAATTTTAATCTCATTAAAAATACATTTCCACATATTAATTCATCTTTAATGGCAGAGCAGTGAGGGATAAACAGCTGAGATAGTTAGCTATTAGATGAATTAGTTCCTTAGCTGATAGCAGGAGATAAACCCGGTATCACAGCAGTGTGAAATAGACACGCCCGTCCGCTACAGAACGTGAGATAGTCACGCTCAGCGATGTCTACGCCTGACAGTAACACGTTTTACTGTAGCGTTTGCTGATGTCTATTACACGCTGTGGTCTGTAGTGATTTCTAGGAAAATGAAACCTACTTCAACCATGTGACTTACAGGAAAATTAAACCACTGGTTGAAACTTGGCTGGGGTTAAAAAAAAAAAAAGTCCTTTGCACTTTGTTCATTTACACATTTACGTGCGTGTAGGTTTCAAGCTATCTCACATTTTGCCGTTGTGGACAGGCGTTTATATTTCATGCTTTGCTTTGATACCGGGTTGCAATAAATGCAATAAAGGGTTGAAATAAACACCGAACATGTTTGGATAGTTCACTGAAATCATTAATAGTATTGGAAGAATAGGTGAAATAGTTAACTAGTTAAATGTAGTGATAAATGGTTGAAACTTCCAGCTTCTATTATTTCAAGTGTGAGGAAGAAAATACGAATTCAACATAATCAAGTTCATGAAAACATTTATGTAAAATTTGTCATCATTTCCTGTTTTATATTAATTGAAATGATGATACAAGACATGTAATGGTTGGTGTTTGATCATGTGACAGGAGATGTGATGATGTGATGACTGATGAAGATGAATGAGTGAAACAGACTCCCATCTGTCCCCCCACAGTACGGCTTCCCACCTGACCGGCGCTCCATCGCAGCCGGCGTCCCTCCTCAGACCATCACCCCTCAGTCGCTGCAGGGAAAGACGGTGAGTGCCCCCCGTCCCCCATCTCCCCCCCCACCTGTACTGTGTCCCTGCTCTCAGTAAACTCCTACAAAGAGGGACAATAATTT
>NW_027185352.1:1215596-1223096 GCF_022577435.1 Embiotoca jacksoni | reverse complement strand
GAACCTTTTTGGTGATTTTTGAGCCTGAAAAACATAAAAATTACAAGCAGTAAACAAACATCCAACTTCCAGAACTATTTTAACCAGCTTTAAGACATCAGTTTAAAAATACAGAGTCACATGACCAACTGCAAGTCATATTCTGATATTCCTGTCTATGTTAACACCAAATGTAATTTCATTTTGGAGAATTGTTTGGGCATTAAGACTGATGGTTGTGTATTTGTTTTTTTTAGGATTGTTGCACCAGTTTACAGGCTTTTCTTTTGTTAACGCATTATTTGTGAGGTGGCGCTACTTCTCTCTGTGCATGCCTGCTTGGGGTTTCTGTGCAGTGGTGAGTCCGGAGTGCATGGATGCATCGGAGCGGATGCATCGGAGCTCGTTGGCCTGGTCGTGTGTTTTCAGCTTGGTGTGCATCCTGAGTTCTGGCTGGAACCTTTCAGTGTGATGTGTGTTTTATCTGCACTCATTTCTGCATTAATCTGAGGAGTTTAAGGAAGACTTTTACCCTTTACTTATTCAGAGAAGACCAAGGAAGTTATTTTATAATGCATGTGGAGTCGGTGTGCAGCATGCCTGACACTGCAGTGTTTGGAAATCAGCATTATTAATGCAGTGTAGCATGTCCTCATCAACTGACTGTATGAAGTTTGGTATATCTTGTACTCAACAATATGCAGAAGGAGCCTGCTTTCTTTTTGGAGCTGCACAAGTGTTGAAACTATTTAAAACCATATTATGACTAGTTACTGGTTGCATTGCATTAGTAAAAGTCATAAATTTGAGGCTACTAAACTCCCTTTTTTACATCCTCTCCACATTATTAGTCGGAGCTTCTTTGCTGTAAATATTCATCTTATTCTACTTATGGTCATTGGTCACAGATAATTTCCTTGCTTTTCTGGAAATAGACTTTTTGCATCAAATGTGAGCTGCTTTCTTCAAACCATCCTGGCAAACAGATTGATACTGGACCCCGGAGTCTGTCTAATCACTGCCAGGTTTCTTTCTACCAAATCATCATGGCAACCAGATGGAGAAGGAGAGATGGTGGTTTTGTCCACTGAGGCTCTTCACAGACACTCTTTTAATTCTCTCTTCCTTCCTTTTGAACAGTACCATTCACCTTCCTCTCTCCTCTTCCTCCTATCTGCTTCTGTTTCTACCAAACAACCCGTCTTCCCTCTCCCTGCTTCCCGCCTTCCTTCCCTCCTTCCTTCCGTCCTTCCTTCCTTCCTTCCTTCCTTCCTTCCTTCCTTCCTTCCTTCCTTCCTTCCTTCCTTCCTTCCTTCTTTCCTTCCTTCCTTCTTTCCTTCCTTCCTTCCTCTGCGGCTCCTGCAGACGGATGTTCTGTCCCATCACCTCCAGAGGAACCTTGTTTACCTGGACAACCAGGTGAGGACTTCTGAGCTGATCCCTCTTTGTCTCCATCACAAGCTGCTGCCTCAAAATATCCCATTAAAATCAAACCAAACCTTTAGTGAGGCACTGTAACCTTTCAACCCGTTATTCTCACTTACTGCAGGCAAACTTTGACGTGTTTCTAGACAGGAAACTGATTTAGATTTTTTTCTTTCCTGTGATTTTGTCTCTGTTTCTTCTGTTTATTCAGAACTCTTGAATCTTAAACATGAACTTGCAGCAGTTCAAGCGACTCAGCAGGTTGAGCACTTTAGCCCAGTTTGAGCTCCAACATGTCATTTATTATGTATAGTATATTCCAGTGCAGGTGATATACTACATTGTCGCTGACCATTTCTGATGCACTTCTTGTTTTTAGAGAAGCTAACTTGCAGGTAGTTATTAGTTTCATCTCAGAAGGCCAAGAGAGTCACATTGCAAAGACTTGAAACTGGCTGCAGATCTGAGATTGTGATTGATTTATAGTCATACAGCTGCAGGTCTGAAGAATCTGTGTATTCAGGAAGAAACACTGACCTTCAGAATAATGAGTGTGGTTACAGATGGACCACAGAACGATCTGTTTCAGACAAGCTACCAATCTCATGCTGTACTCAAAGACAGAAACCAATTTGTCTGGAAGATGAATCAATCTTCAAGCTTCCAGATGGATTCATAGTCAGGTAGTTAACTATCACAGGGATTACCCCAACCTTCCTATATATACACAGTGCTCTGAGCTGTTTTAAACATAACTCATGGCTTTATTTGTATTTCCCAAAGTGTAGCAACACTTTCTGTTTGCTTGCAAATGTCAGCGTTGTTCTCCAGACAGGAACAGTTGAGAGAATAAACTGTTCTGATTGTAAATGTCAAAATCCTATTTTACCTGGAGGAAGAAGAGATAAGAGTCAGACTTCAGTTTCCAATATGTCAAAGGTTGAACAAATGATTTAATTTTGCCAAAATCATATATCTGATAGAACAATCTGGATGTTTCCACTGGTGTCTCATTAGTATTTTACTGAAGCACGCAGGAAAAACACAGCAGGCATCTAAATCTGCTGTTTATTTCTGGCCTGTAGGTTCGAACTGGCCTCTCAACGGTTGCTGCATTATTGAATACGACTGCTCAGCTCTGAAAAGGTCACATGCTTCAGGGAGGGAATAGCCTTGAACACACCGTGCAGAAGGAAGTGGCGAGCAGTTCAGATGATGATTAAAAAAAAATTGTTTTAAATGTCTTGATTGCACAAAAGATCTGTTTTTCTTCCTCAATTGGATCTGCCCAAAGTTTGTATCCTCAGTCTCTGTTTTTCTACATCACAGTCAGAGCAACAATCCATTCTGTCAGTTTTAAGGGAGCATAAAAGTTTTTTTCAAGGTTTTAGCCTTTTTATTGCAAATCTCAAATTAAATTTTCCAAGATAAATACTCCCCTAACTCTCTGTCAGCGTTTCATTTAAATTCATGTCCATATGCTCCAGATGCAGTGGTAACCTAGTAAACCTTGTAAAATGATACCTGCACAGAGAAACATCAAAAATAGGTCCAACAAGAACAAGCAGACATTTTAGCCCAATTAATTATCACCTCAATTGAAGGTAAAACCAAAAGCTGTCACAACTCAAATGTCAAATGTGTGTACAACTATATTAAATAAAGATAGGCACAGGTCAAAGGTCAACCAAAAGTAGGTCAGCTAATGTTTCATGCCGCATTGGACCTATTCTAACAGTCGTAATTATGATGGAGCCAATAGCCAACATTACATAACTATAACCCACATGACAAAAATAGATTACAATTTTCTCTTTGAAATTGGCAGAAGATCTGTTCAAAATTTGATCGGTAAAAATTATGGTTTTTTTGTTTGTTTGTTTTTTGTGTTAGTGCAAATTTTCTGCTTTATTTTATTTTTAAAACCCAGATATTTAAAACATAAACTCGTCTGGTGAAAACGTGGATGAATTGTTGCCACTCTAAGCTGACTGACCATCCTGGTAGGTTTCAGTGGAAACTTCAGAGTTCAAATGTCATAAAACATTGCTGCTTGATGGTATCTGAGGTGCAATCAAAAGGTTCTGAGACTGTTTCTGTTGTGCACTTACAGAGATCACCACCATCTCATAGTGCCTCATCTCTCTATGCTGTTCTTTTCTCTCTCTGCTCTCCTCTCTCCCCAACCGAGGCAGATGTTAAAAGTTTTCCCTTCCAGCTGTCACTCGTGGTTGAACTGGTTGGGTTCCTCTCTCTGAGGTTGTTGGGTTCTGTCGGAGGGACTTTACTGTGTTAAGTGCCTTGAGATAACTTCTTTTGTGATTTGGTGCGATATAAATGAATTGATTTGGAGCGTCAGGTCAGGAGACACCAGCTGGGTTTCTTTGACGTTGGTGGGTTGTGTCACCGTGAATTCGTCCCCCAGAGTCAGACTGTCAACACAGAGTTCCACCGGGACCTTCTGAGGACTCTGAGGGGAAACATTCACTGTGAACCACCTGAGCTGTGGCGCCATGGCAACAGGCTTCTCCAACATGACAACACACCGCTCACAGCGCGTTGAAAACAGGCTGTTTTTTTTAACAACTGCACAATCGTAGCTCCCCACCTCCAGTTTCAGGTCCGCGGTGAAATCACAAATGTTCACGTACCAGCGGTCCCGAAAAACGTGTAACTCAGGTGCTGATGTTGATCAAGCAATGTAACTTGGATTACTTCCTCATGATGCTTCTTGCTTCCTCCTCCTCCGTGTGCATCACTGTGCAGCAGAAACAGCCTCAGGAACCTTTTGATTGCTCCTTTTATCATATTCCATAGTTGTTCCAGGTTGCTGTAGAACAGACCTTCCAGTTTAAGGTTGGGGTTAAGAGTCAGGGTTGATCAGTGAGGGCTGGAGTTGATCAGTGCGCAATAGAAAGTGTCCCAGTGGTGTTTTCTTGGTCATTGAACGCTGTCTGATCCCTCCTGAAACGCACCACTGTATCCTCTCTCTCCTCGGCGCTCCGCTAGACGAAGGAGAACGAGCCGCTTATCTTCATGATTCACACAATGATCGAGAACTCGGCACCGAGGCCGCAACTCTACCAGCAAGTAAGGTCTTCGGCAGGTTCTGGCTTGAGTCAGTGTGAAGGCAGTCCGTTTTTCTTTTGACTGTTGCTGGGTCAAAACCTCGTCATTTCATCCATCCAGGTTTTTCAAGGTTCCCGTTGAGTAGCATGGTTCATCCAGTTTAGGAGAACAAATCCTCCACCTGACTCGACTTAAACTGAAGAGTTCCCTCTCAAAGCATTGAAACGAAGTCTGCACGATGAACTGCAGGTTTGTTTCTCTAAATCAGATGTCTCATTTCTTTCAAACCGAACTCTTTCATTTTAAGTTGAGCAGACTCAAGCCAGACCGTTGCCCCTGGTAACCTCCTAGTTGTGTCTCCACGTCTCCCCCTTCAACCATCCACCTCCTGTTTCACCCCTTTAGATGCAGTCCATCTGTCCATCCGTCCATCAGTCAGCGATCCCTCCCAAATGTCATCCCAGAAACATGTGAAGTTATTTTTGGTTTCAGCACACATCCTTTCATTGTTTTAATTTGCGTTTTCTCCTGGAGGTGACGTGACATGAGCACGTAGCCACCAACCTTCCTCCCACCGTCTGTCTTCATACAGCACTGTTCGTTGTTGGATATTATTCTGGAAGTGTTCACACTGTTTCCATGTGCTTGTCTGCAAGGTTCATTTTTTTCAGATGCTCGACATCTCTGCATAAGACTAGTTATATTTATGTTTCTCTGTATTGAAGTAAAGATTCAGTACGTACAGGTCACGTGACGAAGGATCATGTGGTGCTGCAGCAGAGGTTTGAAGAGCTGCGGTATTATAGGAGGCATGATGGCATTAATCACAGACGGTCCTCCGGGACGATGAGGTTGGACTCCGGGAGACAATATCGATGTTCTTGACTTGTTGTTTTTGCTAATAGTTGTTTTTGTAAAAGCATCCAGTAGGTTTCATTTTCATCCACGACACGAAAATGTGTAACTGTCAGCTTCCAGCCTTATGCTAAGCTAAGCTAACCACATCTACACTCCAGCTCTGTACTTAACACACTTAATTAAAATTACAACACTTTAAAATATATCAAGTGAAGTAAAATAAAACATTCAACCCATATTATCACTTCAGCATTTAAATCTCAGACAGTTTGAACTCCCTTCGCTGGTACCATTAAATTCATTTATTCATGACTTCCTAGAAATTCCAGATGACCTTGCAGGATGGTTTCAACGCTGCTTTTAGAAGAACAAGCTCCCACTTTAGTGCAGCCTCTGGATTTCCTCTGAACCTTCGTCTCTCGGCTGTATTTCCCGGAACAGAACATAATAATGTGCATTGTAAGAGTCAGTCGGGGGAATCGTCAGTGGATTTTATCACTTTACTCCACACTGCGAAAACTTTCCTGCTGTCTGCCCTCATCTATCTCTTTATTCCTTCTTTCTTTTTCTTTTTCCTCACTTTAGAAGTAAGAGTCTCTGCAGTGTAGTTTACATTCATTCATTTCTATAAGAAGGCTGCTCTGTGACATAACACGGCTCCTTCAATGACGTTTTAGTCAGAGATGCATTGAACAGACGATCTCTAGTGTTGCAGAGACTTTAGTTTCTTCTTCAGATGCATTTGTGTGTTTTTATTTTACTTACTAAAACTACAGAAGCATCTTCTGAATCAGCCAGCAGCAGATATATAGCACACATCTTATCAAATATAGCACACATCTTATCAAATATAGCACACATCTTATCAAATATAGCACACATCTTATCAAATATAGCACACATTCACATATTTGTCCAGTCATGAGGTTAAAGTGCAAAATAAACTTGGAAAATGAGATCAGAGTTTTTGTGAAGGGAGACGACCTTTATTGTCATTGTTAAAATATCAAACACTGATGATTAAGAGAAATGTTGGAAACAAACAGCATCCCTTTGTCGTCATGGTTACAATAATAAACGGGTGGTTAAAGTTATAAAATAGTCACAGCAATGTCTCCTGAGGTAGCTGCCAGCCAGAAACATGGATATTTGTCATCCATGTTTGGTTAAGTTTGGTCAGATTTCAGGGAAAGATGTGAGTCTGGGTTAAATATAGAGGGAGTTTATTCTCATTGTTACAATAATTAACATGCAGGTAAAGTTATGGAACGATTATGGTTCAGAGGAAGGTTGACCTTTAGTTTGAAACAGGAAACAAACAGCAGTCTGGTATGTTTCCCACGGCAGATACATGGTTATGTTTATGAATGTTTTTCATATCCTGTAAAATGGACCCAGCTTTCTGTTGGACTTTTCTGAAGACTCGGTTATTATGTTTCTCTTAAATGTGTGGATTAATCAGATCACTGAAAAACTGACTCAGCATCAGAAAGTACAAACCGTCATTACAGGAAATGAAGCCGAACGCTTCAGTAGATGGATTAATTCATCTCTTAATATGAAGCACAATTAAAATCAATGGCAATGTTGTTAATTTAATGGTAGATTAACTCATGTGCACCAAATATTCAGAGATTCTGTGTCTTTATTGATCTGTTGATGCCACGAGGATTCATCAGTGAAGTGAAATATGAGATTTGATTTTTCTTTGCCCTGAATTTGACCTCCCAGGCAGGTCGTTCATGAACCATGACAGCCGCTGCAGATTGTCTCTGATCATGATGCCAACCTGAAGCATGTCTAACCTGCTGCTGGTGATTCAGACTCCAGTGGTTGTGTAGGTTTGGTTATCAGGAGCAGGGACACTCTGATATCTGAGGCTCTTTATTTCACTGGTCTGTACGCCCTCCATGAGTAAATATAAGATGAGAAATGTGGGAGATTTTCTGCATTATTATTATGACACATCTCCAACCATCAAGCCACTAAAGTGAGAGCTAAAAAATGACTGTAATTTATATTTCAGTCACTAAAACTGATGTGTTGTCTCTGTAACGCTGTGGTTTGCTGCCTTGATGACTAAAATAACATTCTTGCCTGGTAATCAAAATATTACTGACTTTTTTGAAAATACTTTTTTGACTGTTTTTATACTGCTGTTAAAATCTC
>NW_027185352.1:1180596-1213096 GCF_022577435.1 Embiotoca jacksoni | reverse complement strand
ATTTTAGCAACTGTTGAAGTCTACCTTGACTTCCCCGAGTTTGTTGATGCGAGAGAAACCATACTGGAACAAGAATAAGTTCAACACTTCTTTATTCAAGCAAAGATCTTTGGAGATCACACCACAGAGTATATCTGTTACAGCCAAACGCCTAGTGAGATCTGAACACGCTGTCTGCGTTCAGATCCTTAAACCCTAGCTAGGCCCACCCATTCAAGATAACCGCTGGTCTTAGTACTTTTCCACTGTCTGTACAACTCAGTATTTTCCCACTGAGTCGTTTTGCACAAAGAACAGGCTGTTCTCGATCATTCTGCAGTTGATATCACAACGGCCTTGAAATCTCCTTTCTCACAGTTTCTAAGACAAGCGGTCTCTTAGCAGGTGGGAGCCTGTCTTTCTAGTAGAGCACATTACTAGCAATGATATATGATATTTACGCTATGCTATTACCAGTCATACTATATTTCATATATATATATATTCCACACAACATAGATAGATTTTATTTATACAGACCCTTTATTGGCGTGTAAATTAGTTGTCAGTGCTGAACCTTTAGTCAAGCTTGTAGTTCTGCTTTGGTTCTATGTTCATGAACTAATCCTGAACTGTTTTCAGTTTGAACACCTGGTATAATGTTGTTGTTGCATCTTCACTACAAAGCTTCACTGTCAGGTTTACGTTTTAGTTTTGGCCTGATGTTTATTTCTAAAATCTCTTTTTATGAGAACATGAAACAGAAACACGCGTGCAGCTCTGAACATCACGTCAGAGGTCGGACTGAGGTCTGAAGAAAAGCTGTGCTGTGAGCACTTTATCAGCTTTTCACCTGGACGGGACGTTTTACAGTCACGATTTCTATCAGCAGGGAAGTTCTGGTTTGTCTTTGTTCAGCTGCAGTTGCTTATTCAGTTAGTGATTGAACAGATTTCAGGTTTCAAGGGGAGATTCTTTTCTATTTCTGAATAGAAATAAGGTTCTTTTATCTCTGGACCGCTGGCAGGGTGTGGAAACATGCAGATGGACACACAAATAACCGAGAAATAGTCTTCAAATAGTGTCAAACATGTTTCCAAAGAGACGAGGAAAACACACACACACACACACACACACACACACACACACACACACACACACACACACACATACACACACACTCTCTCTCTCTCTCGCTCTCTCTCTCTCACTGAGCCTCGGCTGCTGTCCTGGTTCCAGGAGCTGGAGCGGTCCTGGAGGGACTACGACCGGCTGGAGGCAGACGTCACTCTGGCCAAGTCCAACCTACTGGAGCAGCTGGAGGCCCTGGGGAGCCCACAGGTAACACACACACACACACACACACACACACACACACACACACACACACACACACACACACACACACACACACCGCGATGATTAAGGTTTCACAGCATTGTGTGTGTGTGTGTGTGTCCTCAGACAGAGCCTCCAAGTCAGCGGCACATCCAGATCCAGAAGGAGCTGTGGAGGATCCAGGACGTGATGGAGGCGCTGTCCAAAAACAAACCTCAGCGCAGCTCTGACAGCAGTGAGACTCCAGAATAACGCTTCATACACATGGTGGTTCACAGTGGGGGGTCCTGAGTCGTATTCTGTTTATTATGTATTAGTCCGTTCAGGACCGTCCTGCCCTCTGAGACCCTCTCTGACTGTTGTAGAGCAGCCAACCCACTCTGTCTTGTAATCTTCCCACAAAGGTGTTTTCAGGGCATTTAAGAACTGTTGGACCTCAAGATGAAACATTCATGTCGTATCACCTGCTGTGAGCGGATCCGACACGTTTCTCTCCTCAACACGCGTCCTGTGCTCTGCAGGTTTTCCTGGTTCCAAGCCGCTGTCCAGTCAGCAGAAGGACGAGGTGAGGCGGCGCTCACGTCCATGCTCACACGCTACTAACATACATCACAAACACACATCACACGCTACTAACATACATCACACGCTATTAACACACATCACACGCTACTAACATACATCACAAACACACATCACACGCTACAAACACACATCACACGCTACTAACACACATCACACTACTAACACACTACTAACACACACTACTAACACACACTACTAACACACTAATAACACTACTATCACACACTACTAACACACTACTAACACACACTACTAACACACTACTAACACACTACTAACACACTACTATCACACACTACTAACACACTACTAACACACTACTAACACACTACTAACACACTACTATCACACACTACTAACACACTACTAACACACTACTAACACACTACTATCACACACTACTAACACACTACTAACACACACTACTAACACACTACTAACACACACTACTAACACACTACTAACACACTACTAACACACACTACTAACACACTACTATCACACACTACTAACACACACTACTAACACACTACTAACACACTACCAACACACACTACTAACACACTACTGACACACTACTAACACACACTACTAACACACTACTAACACACTACTAACACACTACTAACACACTACCAACACACACTACTGACACACTACTAACACACTACTAACACACTACTAACACACACTACTAACACACTACTAACACACTACTAACACACTGCCAACACACACTACTGACACACTACCAACACACACTACTGACACACTACTAACACACTACTAACACACTACTAACACACTACCAACACACATTACTGACACACTACCAACACACACTACTGACACACTACTAACACACTACTAACACACTACTAACACACTACTGACACACTACCAACACACACTACTGACGCACTACTAACACACTACTAACACACTACTGACACACTACTAACACACTACTAACACACTACTAACACACTACTAACACACTACTGACACACTACTAACACACTACTAACACACTACCAACACACACTACTAACACACTACTAACACACTACTGACACACTACTAACACACTACTGACACACTACTAACACACTACTGACACACTACTAACACACTACTAACACACTACTAACACACTACTAACACACACTACTAACACACTACTAACACACTACTAACACACTACTAACACACACCACTAACACACTACTAACACACTACTAACACACTACTAACACACACTACTGACACACTACTAACACACTACTAACACACTACTGACACACTACTAACACACTACTAACACACTACTAACACACTACTAACACACTACTGACACACTACTAACACACTACTAACACACTACTAACACACTACTAACACACTACTAACACACACTACTGACACACTACTAACACACTACTAACACACTACCAACACACACTACTGACACACTACTAACACACTACTAACACACTACTAACACACTACTAACACACTACCAACACACACTACTAACACACTACTGACACACTACTAACACACTACTAACACACTACTAACACACTACCAACACACACTACTAACACACTACTAACACACTACTAACACACTACTGACACACTACTAACACACTACTAACACACTACCAACACACACTACTAACACACTACTGACACACTACTAACACACTACTAACACACTACTAACACACTACTAACACACTACCAACACACACTACTAACACACTACTGACACACTACTAACACACTACTAACACACTACTAACACACTACCAACACACACTACTAACACACTACTAACACACTACTAACACACTACCAACACACACTACTAACACACTACTGACACACTACTAACACACTACTAACACACTACTAACACACTACCAACACACACTACTAACACACTACTAACACACTACTAACACACTACTAACACACTACTAACACACTACTAACACACTACCAACACACACTACTAACACACGACTAACACACTACTAACACACTACCAACACACACTACCAACACACACTACTAACACACTACTAACACACTACTAACACACTACCAACACACACTACCAACACACACTACTAACACACTACTAACACACTACCAACACACATCACCCAGAGCATGAACACATGGAGGATGCTTCATGTTCTCAGGATGACTCGTTAAACATTTCTGCAGCGTGTTTTAAACAGAACACGAGACGTGTCACAGTGATTTCCTTCCTACCAGATAGCAGGGTTCCACCCCAGTCATCTCTTAGTGGCGCCTCCTACAGCTGATGACGCAGTTGTAAAAAGTCCTCGTTGGTTTGTGGAGAATATTTCAGAGCAACCTTTTTTTAATTACAAAACTCATATTTTACTTTTCCTCACTGCACATTTGTGTCGACTCGGTTGGATTTTTGTAGCTCTGCACTTTGCTTCACAGACATTTAACTCAGGTGTGTCCAGACTGAACATCAGCTGGTTTCAGCGTCTTTCAGCTCATTGTTTTGGTTTTACAGCACAGAACTTTATTATCTTAGTTCACGCTCACAGCAGGCAGCTATTTTCAGAAGCTCTTATAAACCCGCTTTAGACCAGCTGCTCACACACACACACACACACACACACACACACACACACACACACACACACACACACACACACACACACACACACACACACACACACACACACACACACACACACACACACACACACAGTTAGTGTCGATCTAAACAGAGCCGTATGTAGCAGAAACAGCTACAGAGTGACGCTTCATCAGGCGAAAACAAAACCACAATCAGTCTCGTCAGTAGACTCTTATGTAACGTATGTAATGTTTACTACTCCAGGAAGTAGTCCGACCCTTAGCAACCACCTAGCAACAGAGAGGATTTCTAGTCTCTAACTGAATAAATACAGAACATAGAAACACTAAACTGATCAGCTAGCTCAGTCTGGTTGGAACAAAGATATCTGATGAACAAAGATATCTGATGAACAAGGATATCTGATGAACTGAGATATATCTGATGAACAAAGATATCTGAAGAACTAAGATATGTGATGAACTAAGATATCTGATGAACTAAGATATCTCATGAACAAAGATATCTGATGAACAAAAATATCTGGTGAACAAAGATATCTGGTGAACAAAGATATCTGATGAACAAAGATATCTGATGAACAAAGATATCTGATAAAGAAAGATATCTGTTGAACAAAGATATCTGAGGAACAAAGATATCTGGTGAACAAAGATATGTGATGAACAAAGATATCTGATAAACAAAGATATCTGATGAACAAAAATATCTGGTGAACAAAGATATCTGGTGAACAAAGATATCTGATGAACAAAGATATGTGATGAACAAAGATATCTGATAAACAAAGATATCTGATGAACAAAAATATCTGGTGAACAAAGATATCTGGTGAACAAAGATATCTGTTGAACAAAGATATCTGATGAACAAAGATATCTGGTGAACAAAGATATGTGATGAACAAAGATATCTGATAAACAAAGATATCTGATGAACAAAAATATCTGGTGAACAAAGATATCTGATGAACAAAGATATCTGATGAACAAAAATATCTGGTGAACAAAGATATCTGGTGAACAAAGATATCTGATGAACAAAGATATCTGGTGAACAAAGATATCTGATGAACAAAGATATCTGGTGAACAAAGATATGTGATGAACAAAGATACCTGATAAACAAAGATATCTGATGAACAAAGATATCTGGTGAACAAAGATATCTGAGGAACAAAGATATCTGGTGAACAAAGATATGTGATGAACAAAGATATCTGATAAAGAAAGATATCTGATGAACAAAGATATCTGATGAACAAAGATATCTGATGAACAAAGATATCTGATGAACAAAGATATCCATGTTCTCATGTGTTTTTAACATTTTAGCTCCGTGTCATGTGTCCAAACCAAACCGGTCCAGCTAGCCTCCTCTAGGACTGTAAGTGCGTGACTATCCGTGGTGTTACGGTACGGGTGCTCAGAGCGACCAAAAAGGACCAAAAGAGACCCGACTTCACCAAATGGATCATTTAATAGAAATATAACAAGTAGAAACTACATTATATTACATGTTATATGAAACTATTCTAATTCTATATTCACATTGAGGAGGTGGAGTGATGTTTCTAGTGATGAGCAGGATGTGATGTCATGATGATTTGAGCATGTTGACCAATCAGATCTCTGGGGCGGAGCTACTGGTTGTATGATGGATGATAATGCTGCTCTGTGTCTGTAGGATGTTCAACATAGACGTGAACTGTCTGTTATGAGTGTTGTGTTTTGAGCTGTAACCACAGAAACATTTTCAACACGTGTCAACGCCTCAGATAGATTCAGTTTAGTTCAGATAAACACTTAAAACGTGTTCAGTCTAAACACACCTTGAGAGTCTGTGACATCACCAACATGGAGGCGGTCTGTGGAGCTCGTATGTCATGTGACAGGAAGTGTTGTCGTTTCCTGTGTTGACTGTCAACAGGCAGTGACACTGCTGCCACTCAGTCCTCCAAAGGAGGGCACCAGCGTGCCCCCCCGCCCGCCCCTCCCCCAGTACTACGACTCCTCGGAGCGCCCCCCTCACGTGCCCCCCCCACCCCTCACAACCCGGCGGCCGGCTGCCCCCCCACACTCACCGCCCTGAAGACCGCAAGGCCGGCTCCAGGAACGGATCGCACAGTGTAAGACCAGCTGGCCGCGATCATGCCCCGCCCACCACCACCACCCCCCACCCCCCTCCACCACACACACCCCATCCATCACTGAACCGCTGCATCTGATGGACGCTCCGCCTTCATTTTAATCATTTTCACTCCTCTCCATCCTCAAAGAGTTCATATTTATAGAAGTGACTCATAATTCTGATTCATGTAATTCACAGGTTATTATGCTCCTGGTTTTTGACAGCATTTCTATTTGACATTTGTTTGGGATCTCATTTAGAGACTAGTTTTATTTCTATAGTACTAAATCATTGCATCGCTCATTCCAAAGCACTTCACACTGTAAAGTCAAGACCTGATAATATTATAGAGAGAAACCCACCAGTTCAGGGAGGCCGTTTGTGACCGTGGTGAGGAAACACTCCCTCAAACCTTTCCTCAGCACCGAGCCTGTCTGTGTTCCTGACTGCTGAGAAACTGTGGTAATTGTTCCTCCTCGTCCTCCCAGCAGGCTCCAGACTACCGGCTGTACAAGAGCGAGCCTGAGCTGACCACCGTGAAGGAGGAGGTGGACGAGGCCAACACGGAGGACAAGGACAAGACGGAGACGTCCGCTGAGAGTAAAGACACGGCAGCCTCTAAAGGTACAGACGGACGCCCAGTCTGTGATATTCACTGTTGCCTGGATACGGTCTCCTCAGCAGGACCTGCTGTAGGAACGTTCACATCGCAGTGATCAGCTTTATTCTCACAAAAAACAAGGAAACATCCAAACAGATCAAAAGTCAGCAAATCTTTAAATCTCATTTTCTCCACTGTTGGACATCGTTCGACTTTTTCACCTACTAACAAGCATGATGTCATCGGGCTTCTTCAAACAGTTGGGTTGTTTGGGATCAAAATTAAATACAAATGATGGAAATATGTTTGTCGGTAAGTAGTCCTAGATTATGTCCACGACTCAGCAGAGATGTTGCAGACTAAACCTGCACCAATCACAGCCTGCCGTAAGGAAAATGGAAATAAGTGGAACCAGTTGAAAAAAAACATGGATTAGTGTTGCTGTATGAGATCAAAGCGATGATCAGCGATGTTGCTCCTGAATTCCTTTTGCTTTGTGTCTTTGTGTCTTTGTGTCTTCGTGTCTTCGTGTCTTCGGTGAACTGGAGCGTCACGACATCCCGGCTGCAGCGTGTGTTCGTCAGTGTGGAAGTGACCTCGTTCCCGTCCGTCTCTGTCTCCCACAGCTCCCCCCTACCCGGTGGGCATCGTCCCTCCCAGGACCAAATCTCCCATGAGCCCCCCCGAGTCCTCCACCATCGCCTCCTACGTCACCCTGAGGAAGACCAAGAGACCTGATTCCAGATGTGTAAGTCTCGCCTTCAGCATCAACATGCACACAAAACACGATTGTGATGAAATGAAGCACTTCCTGAAACAGCCTGAAGGACGGCTCCTTCGTTCAGTACTAAATCTGCTCCTCCAACATGGCGGCTCACATCTCTGCCTGAGCAGGTAGTTCTGTCACTGTAGCAACCGTTTCCACACACATCACATGTTTGCAAGAGTCGCCTGACAGAAGAGTTTCTTCCCCTGAGATTCACTTCCTGTCTTCTCACCTCAGAGCTGAAAGTTCTTCTTTCAATATTTGTTCTTTTTTCTTGTCACGACAATTCACAAAATAAGAGCCTTTCATGTGTCGCTCTTTAGCTGTTGCACTCCAGCTGTTGTCCTGCTCCTGGCGTGGAATATACAAATTTAAATAAAATAAGCAGCAGCTAAAATGCACATTACAAGAAATCCTGTTTATTTACGCGCTCACACGGAGATCCAGGAGTCTTTATCAAGTATCTGAGACTTATATTTCACAATACTGTAAAGATCAAAAGATCAAAGCCTCTACATAAGTCACATTCATTTAAAGTTGATTTTATTTGTGAAAGCTTGAATATATCTGATAATCAACACCATAAACTATGAAAACAAAATATCCAACTGTAGAAACAAGAGAGGAACTATGAGAAAACGGCTGAAATGGAAATAATATAAACCCTAACCGGAGGATGGAGAAGAAAACTTCAAATCAGGATAGTGCAGGACGGTACTGATAATTGCAGAAATAGCACTTCCTCCACAGATATTTCACAATAAAAGCCTTCCAGTGCTCTAGAAGGCAGATGTCTGGATTTTAATGTGAAAAATCTGCAGGAAGTGAATCTAACCCTAAAAAAGTAATCACAGGGGAAATTCACTCATGAACTGTGACTTCTAAAATATTAGGGAAAAAGAACTACGGCCTTTATTTTGACAGCCAAGCAAGTGAGTGGCGCAGATATTTCAGAATAAAAGCCTCCCTCTGCCTCACAGGTTATGATTGTAATGTACTGTACACCCTGACCGTGAAAAAATCACCAGGAATCATCCTCTGAGGAGAGTTTCCTCTGAGAGGCTGTTGCTTTGCTCAGTCAGTGGACAAAGGAAAAAAACAAATATCAAATAGTGTATACGTTAATTTAGGGCTCGTTTAGGGCTTCATAGATCAGAGCAAAGCTTTAAAGTCACTTCTTGAATGGTTAGGTTTTGGAGTGATATTGTAAAGCTCATTGGTTCTGCTCAGGATACGGCAGCTCAGTTGGTTTATTGAATTGATTTATCAGGAACACGTTAAAGAAACTTCAGCCGCTGTTCCTGAATCTTCCTGACAGATAAAGCTACAGATTTTCTCTGATGATTGAAGGATGTTTCAGTGCCGCTGCCGATGTGTGCATTAATAACTTCCATGTTTTTGATTGGTCAGTGATGGAGACGCTGAGCTCTGAACATCCAGAGATTTGTTTCCTTCAAGCAGTTGAACAGTGAATCTGATTTGACTGCTTTTCCACCAGAGAGGTTGTGGTTAACTGATTCTGTTCTGAAACTGTGGAGCGATGGTTCCACCTGGTGAACCAGCATCTCAACCGGTTTGTACTAGACCATGTGTCACCATGACAACAAACTTTTATTTAATAGCAAATGAAGGTCCAGAAAGAAGATGGCAGATCGTTTTGTTTACCTGCTGGCTTTAACCTTATGTTTAATAGAGGCACCTGAACTAGTTATTAATGCCCAGATCATGCAAAACGAATGGTATGTTCATAGTTTTTAATCTGAGAGCATCATTTTATTTAAGATACACTAACTGGTGACATCACCACAGTTCATGCTTCAGATCTGAATATTATGTGGTTTCAAACAAGAGTAAACTTTTAGTTTTTTAAATAAAGCATAGGTTTACACACCAGAACAGAGGTGGGTCTGCAGTGGTGGACATGTTTTTGTCAGTTAATGACATCCAAAGACAGTAAGATACTCAGTGTGATGTCATGTTCAAAGCAGCAGCAGCTGATCTTCTCCTCATAGACTCTCAGTTTAATGGAAAGATAACAGCGAGCTTTTCCCCGTGCAGGACCGGCCGAGGAGCGCAGTGGATCAGATCGGGTTGGCGGAGCGGGAGGTGGGCAGAGCGAGGATGAGCGTGGAGGAGCAGCTGGAGAGGATACGGAGGAACCAGGAGGCCTCGTCGCTCCGAGAGAAGAGGAGAGAAACACCGTCCCGCTCGCCCTCCTTCAACAAAGACAACCCGCTGGTCGTCCTGCAGGTGGCATCACACACCGTGGAGAGGGCTGCTGTTCCCCTGTTCTTTAGGCTTTCAACCCTGAAAACATTTTCACTCTGGCAGCTAATTCCAGTGTGTGTGTATGTATGTGTGTGTGTGTGTGTGTGTGTGTGTGTGTGTGTGTGTGTGTGTGTGTGTGTGTGTGTGTGTGTGTGCAGAGGGCCCAGGCGGAGGGGGTGTGTGCGGACCCCCTGGAGCTGGAGGCGGCCCTGCAGCAGCTGAAGGTGTCTCACATGGAGCCGAGCAGGACGGCGGCACCACAGGTTCATCATGTTTCCATGTTTTATATCACAGCTTCATTCAGTCAGTCATCAACCACGTCCACCGGAGCAGACCTGAACATTATGTTTTTAACAGAAACAAATGTAAACTTAAAGCAAAATACTAAAACCTGCAAATTCATTTTAATGCAAACACTGTATGCAACCCCAATATTTTTACATCTATATGACATATGTACAAATACTAGTAATATGTGTTGCATGAGTTCAGTGCTATTAACTGCGGGGCCACTCAAACTGCGGCCCGAGGGCCAAATATGATGCCTGGCAACTAAGTGATGTGATAAATGCTTCGCTCCGGTTCATCTGTCCCTCGAAGACTGGAGTTGAATAAATGATACAAACATGGCTTAATAATTCAGAGTAACCATTAACCAGCTGACTGATGTGTGTGTGTTCAAAAATTCAATCTGAAACGGTCACAGTATCATTTGAGAAACTCCCAGTTTCAGTTTGAGATGACTGACAGCCGGGTGGATCATCAGGGCTGCGAGTTAAACTGCTGCACAGTGAAACACTGTCAGGGAAAAAGGCCTGTTTCAAACAAGGATGTCGTATTTTGGTTATCAAGAATGGTAATTCATGTACAATATATATGACAAAATAAGGCAATGTTAATTCTGTTATTAATTTCTTCTAAAAAAAAAAAATCAATACAAGTGTCATTAAACTATCGGACCAATAAGCAGTATGATAAGAGTAGCAGGTTGTTTTGATTGGTTCATCAACAGATTCATACTGTAAATGTTCATCCAGTATTTTTCTGTCTGAAATAGATTATGAATGATTAGTTTATTCCATTTACTAATGTATAGATTAACATTAAGAGTTTTTTCATCAGTGTTAAACTGCTTATAATCTTTATATATAAAGTAGATACTATAATGTATAACATCCCACCACCAGTGAGTTTTAAAGCCTCGTGCACTTGTAGTGAGGCTGTTGTGAAGTTGTGAAGATGACGTGCTTCTGTCTGAACCTGCAGGAGGTGCAGAGAGCAGAGGAGGTGAAACATGCCGAGCATCAGGAGGAGGACGCGACCCTGCAGAGTGTGAAGGAGCCTGAGACCAACAGCATCGACAGCGAGGTACTGTGGAGGAATACTTTTAATTAAATAAGAGGATTTCAGATGTGTTCAGTTCTTCCAAACGTCCACAGTGAAAAGTTGTCGTCACAGAGACGACGCCCACTTTCAGAGCATCTCTATAGGATGATTTTCACACACTTCCTCTCATATAAAGTAACACAAACAGTTCAAACCCCTCCACCCTGCAGGTCCCTGTGCTGCGACCAGCTTTCATCAAAGGCTGCACAGTGTGGTACATTCACTAAAGAGGCTGACAAGTTTCTACTGTGAATAAAACGGATGCATCATTGTTTATTTTTGTGGTTTCAATTATTTATTTTTATTTCAGTTGAGCATTTTTAGGATGTTTTTGGGTTTTTTTCAGTTGAAATTAGCCAGGGCTTAAGTAACAAATGAGACAACTACAATCCTCCAACAGCCCCAGGGTGCAGTATCAGATCCTCCTTATCGACATCACAAAGGTGAAGGAGGAGGAGAGGTTTGATGAAGCTATTACAGAGTAATCAGCTTCAATAAGTAAGAACTCAGTATGTTTGATTGTTGTTTCCATAATTATATAATGTATAGGTTTTTTGGGGGTTTTAAGTTGAAGGATGTCCCGTGTTATCAGTGGTGCAAGATGTAGTCAGGAGTTTTACTAAAGTAAAAGTAGTAACACGACACTGTAGAAATACTCTGTTACAACCAACATCATCCATCAGTGATGTCATCACCCATCAACCATCAGTGAGGTCATCAACCATCAGTGATGTCATCAACCATCAGTGATGTCATCGTTGGTTTGTGAACGTTATGAATCCTCCAGTTCAGATTCTGTCCGTCACCATCTTGCTAGTTCAGAGCGGTTTGGAGCAGGAAGTGACCATATTTGGACGAGCTGGGGGAGGAGCCAGCGGTGGATCTGACCGATCTGATTAGAAACCTGACGATACTACGTCCCGCCCACCGATAGCTGTAACCTGACTGCACCACAGGCCTGTCAATCAAACAGACACGCCCCCAAAACCAGGTCTTCTTGAATCTTCTTTTCTAATGAATGAGGGATTATTTTCAGATGGACCTCCAGAAAACTAATAAGAAGGAGTGACTTTAGCTAACAACACCGAGATAACTGATGGACACATTTTATTCACTTTGGATTTGATGAGAGAAGTTGAATGGGAGTCTATGGAGCCGGAGGCTTTTTGGAGCCGACCTCTAGTGGCACTCGCTGGTATTGCAGCTGAAGACACTTCTGGATCAGAACCATTTTACAGACCTGAAGCTACGAACTCTTTTAGAAACAGTCTGTGGTTACAACTGAAAGTCATTCATTCAAAATCTGACTGCGAAAAGTATGAGCATCAAATAAAGTATGTCTTATGCAGAGTGGCTCATTTCAGTGCAATAAATTTAAATATATTATTAGATCATAACTATGGATGCATTTATGTGTAAATCACTTTAATTTTGCACCTGTTTAAAGTGGAGATACTTTGTTACATGTATTCTCCATCAAAATAAAGTACTCAAGTAAAGTGCAGTACCTCAGACATACTGAAAAGGGGGTACTTGAATAAATGTAATCTCTTACTTTCCACCGTGGCAGCTGAATAAATGAGAAAATAATAGTTAATAACTCCCGCCCAGCTCTCCCTGTTAATCCAGCTCTGTCTGTTTACAGCCGTAAACATCCTTTGTGAGTGTGAATGTAATCCGGGACAACAACAGAGCGTTTATGGAGGAACGCAGGTCGGGTTCATCTCCTGGATTCAGGAGTGCTGACTGAGTGTGGGCTGCCCTCACAGCAGACTGTTCCTCCACAGAGGGAGAAACACCGACTCATACTGCCATTCATGCATTCATTCATTCACTCATTCATTCACTCATTCATTCACTCATTCATTCACTCACTCATGAATTCATTCACTCACTCATTCATTCACTCATTCACTCACCCATGAATTCATTCACTCATTCATTCACTCATTCATCTATTCCCTCATTCATTCATTCACTCATTCATTCACTCATTCATCCATTTCCTCATTCATTCATTCACTCATTCATTCACTCATTCATCCATTCCCTCATTCATTCATCCACTCATTCATTCACTCATTCATTCACTCATGAATTCATTCATTCATTCAGGGTTTCATTGATTTATTTATTTGGTAGTTTTCTCATTTGTTCTTTTAACTGACTAATTTCCTTCTGTTTTTATTTGATCACTTTCAAATATGTTATGAAACATATTTTCATTGTTTTTCAGTATCTGTTTACATATTTATATACACATAAGTGTTGTAATAATAATGTCATTATAGAAAAGTTTCATCAACAGGCAGCGAACATAGAAACTTTTTTTTGCTTTTCATAAATAAAAAGAGGAGTTACTTTGATTGAAATCTTTTCCTCAATAAAACACTTTGGCCTGTAAACTCTGTTTTTAATGTGTGTGTGTGTGTGTGTGTGTGTGTGTGTGTGTGTGTGTGTGTGTGTCAGCTGTGTGAGAGCCAGAGGGTGGTGATCCTAGACCTGCACACGGAGCCTCAGCGGGTGGAGATCGTGAACTTTCAGCCCTTCGAGGATGATGAAAGCAGAGAGCAAGATGTGACCAGCTCGCCCACCAACACCACCACAGAGAGCAGGTGGGAGGAGCTCACAGAGAGCAGGTGGGAGGAGCTCACAGAGCAGGTGGGAGGAGCTCACAGAGAGCAGGTGGGAGGAGCTCACAGAGAGCAGGTGGGAGGAGCTCACAAAGAGCAGGTGGGAGGAGCTCACAGAGAGCAGGTGGGAGGAGCTCACAGAGCAGGTGGGAGGAGCTCACAGAGAGCAGGTGGGAGGAGCTCACAGAGAGCAGGTGGGAGGAGCTCACAAAGAGCAGGTGGGAGGAGCTCTCAGTTCACATGTTGGTCAGACAAATGTTATTAAGTGCTATTTAAAGTACTTTTTGATTCACTACACGTGAGTCATAAAACACTTCCATCAACTCAACCGACTCACGCTTCCTGGAAAGAATCTCTACATTTCTCCTCAGCAGCTCTGGAGAAACACAAACAGGTCAATTTAGTATTTAATAAAGTGTAACATGGACCGATACTAGCTGGATTTAACTCAGCAGGACTTCTGATGCTTCTCATCAGCCAACCTTTGGAAGACACTTCTGCAGCTAATGAGGCCTGTGCATGTTTTTATACATTATTGTTCGACTATGTTCATTTTAAAATATCTTATAGCTCATCATGAATTTCCTTTTACATCCTATTTACCCTGTTATTTGTAGATTTGGACTGTGTAAATATATAAAGTTAATGTCTCTGTGCTCTTTTGTAACTATAATAATAATAATAATAATAATAATTTAATATATTTAATTGGAGGTTGAAAATTAGTCTTTTAGTTTGATAAAGTAGCCTCAACAACTCTGTGATGGAGAAAGTGTGAAATGATACGGGAACAGAACATAAAACAAAAAATTATGCATATTGATATCAGACTAGATCCTGTGTGTTCATACCTAAGCATTGTTTTAATAGTTGTTTGGAAAATGATTCATGGATGAAAAGACTTTTACTAAACTTAAGTCAGTGGACTCAAAAAGTAAAAGAAGTGAACACGGTGGAGTGAATGGAAGTTGAACTGCAGCTCAACATGAACTCTTCTCTGTAAAGATGAAAGTATGAAAAGCTTCAACCAATGTCAGCAATCACTGATGTTTGATGTTTGATGGAGAGTCGGGATCTTTGCCGTCTGTGATGAGTTTGGAGCCACAAGCTGCTGTTCATCAGTAAACCTGCAGATGCAGCGTGACCCGCTCGGCTTCTTCTACCTGCAGCTTCCAGACTCCGGAGCCGGAGACGCCGAGCCCAGAGCCCAAAGAGGAGGAGACGGAGGTGACGCAGCCAACGAGCCGGGGGGAGGAGGACCTGGAGAAGAGCCTGGATTCATACAACCAGCTGACCGCCGAGGACAAGAAACACAACAACAACAACAACAACATGCTGGCTTGTAAGTAAAAAGTCACCCTTCAAAACCACCTGTTGTCAAACCTGAGAGAAGCTCTCAGACGCCTGATCGGCTTTTTAAAACGCTTGAAGATGCTCTGACTCTGGAAAGTTACGTTGTCTCACAGTTTCTCAGGATATTTAACATTTAACATATTAATATTCAACAAGTTGCATATTCTCCTCTAGAAAAACACACCTGACCGTGTACAATACGGCTGTGAAAGAACATTTAGATCATCATGTAGGGAAACAGTTATTTATAGATGATAGCTGGAACAGTTAATTTAATAATAATAATAATATATGTAATTCATTCTCTGAAGATTTGTGGGACTTTAAATTCCAAACATCAGTATTTCTGAAATCTTGAGTACAGCCCTGCACACGTTGGTCTATAATAAGGCAGATAAAAGTGTTTGTACACTGGGTGTTTTTTGATTTGGCTATATATATATATATATATATATATAAATGAAAGGCAATAATTAGTGGATTTTCAGGGATTCCCTCACCAGAATTAAATCCATTACTAATTTCAAAAAGCTATTAAAAATGCAACTTTTATATAAATAATACATTTGTACATTTAATACACATGTTGGTGAACTTTGGACTGGCTAGCTGTTTCCCTCTGCTTCCAGTCTTGATGCTAAGCTATGTTAATCACGTTCTAACTACAGACTGTATGTAGAAATGGATGTTGTCTCTGGGTCTGAAAACTGAAGCGATGCAGAAGTACCTCAGACTGTAATACCACTGAGGGCCTCTAGGGGCTCGTCAAAACAACCACTCCATCAAAAGGCTCCATAGACTTCCATGTAAAACTCTGTTGATCATTTTTTTTTCTTCAAAAACAGAGTCTGGTTTGATTGACATGTCTGGGGTCAGGTTTCCTGTATCGCTGGGCGGGGCATAGTGTCCTTTGATTCCCAGTCAGATCCACCCTTTTGCTCCGCCCCAGTTCGCCCAAATATGGCCATTTCTGGATGTTCCTGTGTCTGTGTCCCTGTGTGTGTGTGTGTGTGTGTGTGTGTGTGTGTGTGTGTGTGTGTGTGTGTCCCTGTGTATGTCCCTGTGTGTGTCCCTGTGTATGTCCCTGTGTGTGTGTGTGTGTGTGTGTGTGTGTGTGTGTGTCCCTGTGTGTGTCCCTGTGTGTGTCTCTGTGTGTGTGTCCCTGTGTGTGTCCCTGTGTGTGTCCCTGTGTGTGTCTCTGTGTGTGTCCCTGTGTGTGTCTCTGTGTGTATGTCCCTGTGTGTGTCCCTGTGTGTGTCCCTGTGTGTGTGTTCCTGTGTGTGTCCCTGTGTGTGTGTCTCTGTGTGTGTCCCTGTGTGTGTCTCTGTGTGTGTGTCCCTGTGTGTGTCCCTGTGTGTGTCCCTGTGTGTGTGTCCCTGTGTGTGTCCCTGTGTATGTCCCTGTGTGTGTCTCTGTGTGTGTGTCCCTGTGTGTGTCCCTGTGTATGTGTGTCCCTGTGTGTGTCCCTGTGTGTGTCCCTGTGTGTGTGTGTGTCCCTGTGTGTGTCCCTGTGTGTGTCTCTGTGTGTGTGTCCCTGTGTGTGTCCCTGTGTGTGTCCCTGTGTGTGTGTCCCTGTGTGTGTCCCTGTGTGTGTCTCTGTGTGTGTGTCCCTGTGTGTGTCCCTGTGTGTGTCCCTGTGTGTGTGTCCCTGTGTGTGTCCCTGTGTGTGTCCCTGTGTGTGTCCCTGTGTGTGTGTCCCTGTGTGTGTCCCTGTGTGTGTGTCCCTGTGTGTGTCCCTGTGTGTGTCTCTGTGTGTGTGTCCCTGTGTATGTCCCTGTGTGTGTCTCTGTGTGTGTGTCCCTGTGTGTGTCCCTGTGTGTGTCCCTGTGTGTGTCCCTGTGTGTGTCCCTGTGTGTGTCCCTGTGTGTGTCCCTGTGTGTGAGGAGGTGAATCCCTGCTGCTCTCCTGCAGGATTCACCTCGTCTGTTTCTTCCTGAACAGCTGCTGCTGCAGTTTAACATCACAGATGTGTGAAGTTCACGTGACCCATCAGACTGTCAGCAGAAGCTTTAGAAACTGGTCTCAGTCTCAGTCTCTGTCTCAGTCTCTGTCTCAGTCTCTGTCTCTGTCTCTGTCTCAGTCTCTGTCTCTGTCTCAGACTCAGTCTCTGTCTCAGTCTCAGTCTCTGTCTCTGTCTCAGTCTCTGTCTCTGTCTCTGTCTCAGTCTCTGTCTCTGTCTCAGTCTCTGTCTCAGTCTCTGTCTCAGTCTCTGTCTCTGTCTCTGTCTCAGTCTCTGTCTCTGTCTCAGACTCAGTCTCTGTCTCAGTCTCAGTCTCTGTCTCTGTCTCAGTCTCTGTCTCTGTCTCTGTCTCAGTCTCTGTCTCTGTCTCAGTCTCTGTCTCAGTCTCTGTCTCTGTCTCAGTCTCTGTCTCTGTCTCAGACTCAGTCTCTGTCTCAGTCTCAGTCTCTGTCTCTGTCTCAGTCTCAGACTCAGTCTCTGTCTCAGTCTCTGTTTCAGTCTCTGTCTCTGTCTCTGTCTCAGTCTCTGTCTCAGTCTCTGTCTCTGTCTCAGTCTCAGTCTCTGTCTCAGTCTCTGTCTCTGTCTCAGTCTCTGTCTCTGTCTCAGTCTCTGTCTCTGTCTCAGTCTCAGACTCAGTCTCTGTCTCAGTCTCTGTTTCAGTCTCTGTCTCTGTCTCAGACTCAGTCTCTGTCTCAGTCTCTGTCTCAGTCTCTGTCTCTGTCTCAGTCTCAGTCTCTGTCTCAGTCTCTGTCTCAGACTCAGTCTCTGTCTCAGTCTCTGTCTCTGTCTCAGTCTCTGTCTCTGTCTCAGTCTCAGTCTCTGTCTCAGTCTCTGTCTCAGTCTCTGTCTCAGTCTCTGTCTCAGACTCAGTCTCTGTCTCTGTCTCTGTCTCTGTCTCAGTCTCAGTCTCTGTCTCAGTCTCTGTCTCAGTCTCTGTCTCAGACTCAGTCTCTGTCTCAGTCTCTGTCTCAGTCTCTGTCTCAGTCTCTGTCTCTGTCTCAGACTCAGTCTCTGTCTCAGACTCAGTCTCTGTCTCTGTCTCTGTCTCAGTCTCTGTCTCTGTCTCTGTCTCAGTCTCTGTCTCTGTCTCAGTCTCTGTCTCTGTCTCTGTCTCTGTCTCAGTCTCTGTCTCAGTCTCTGTCTCTGTCTCAGACTCAGTCTCTGTCTCAGACTCAGTCTCTGTCTCTGTCTCTGTCTCAGTCTCTGTCTCTGTCTCTGTCTCAGTCTCAGTCTCTGTCTCAGTCTCTGTCTCTGTCTCAGACTCAGTCTCTGTCTCAGTCTCTGTCTCAGTCTCAGACTCAGTCTCTGTCTCAGTCTCTGTTTCAGTCTCTGTCTCTGTCTCAGACTCAGTCTCTGTCTCAGTCTCTGTCTCAGTCTCTGTCTCTGTCTCAGTCTCAGTCTCTGTCTCAGTCTCTGTCTCAGTCTCTGTCTCAGACTCAGTCTCTGTCTCAGTCTCTGTCTCTGTCTCAGTCTCTGTCTCTGTCTCTGTCTCAGTCTCAGTCTCTGTCTCAGTCTCTGTCTCAGTCTCTGTCTCAGACTCAGTCTCTGTCTCAGTCTCTGTCTCTGTCTCAGTCTCTGTCTCTGTCTCTGTCTCAGTCTCAGTCTCTGTCTCAGTCTCTGTCTCAGTCTCTGTCTCAGACTCAGTCTCTGTCTCAGTCTCTGTCTCTGTCTCAGTCTCTGTCTCTGTCTCAGTCTCTGTCTCAGTCTCTGTCTCTGTCTCAGTCTCTGTCTCTGTCTCAGTCTCAGTCTCTGTCTCAGTCTCAGTCTCAGTCTCTGTCTCAGTCTCAGTCTCTGTCTCTGTCTCTGAGTCACTGAGCGCTTTCCACAGCTAATTGTCAGATTTTCAGTGAAGAGTTCAGAGCGCTGATTGATGGCTGTAGTGTGAAAGAATGAAATATTTGGAAGCATTTGTTTTTATTCTCGATCACTTTTCTTGTGGCTGTTTCCAGTTTTATAATTTCCCGACCTTGAACGTTGCACGGTGCGTCTGTGTGGTGTTTTGGTGTCGTGCACTGGTGTGAGGAGACGAAGGTTCGGTCAGCAACGGGCCAGTTGTATTATTTTGGTGGAAGCTGTCGGAGACATTGAGAAGAGACGCTTCTATGTTCCTATTTCTGGCTCATTAATCTGTTGCCACTTTGGGGATTTCATTAAGAGAATAAATCAACTGAGCAGCAGTGATGAACTAATGCTAATGAATCTCTCTCCAGCCATTAGATGTGTTTAAATCAGCAGAACAAATAATTGGAAGTAGCAGCAGTGAATGTGTCTGGACTGATTTCTACAACAACCTGCGGTCCAAAGCTGCTTCATTAAACCACCTGCAGCCGTCTGAAGGCAGCGGGACTCAAAGGTTGATGTTTGTGTTGATTTAAAAAGTGCAGAGACATAATGATCCAATCCAATGACAGCAGGCTGCTACGAGTTCACCACACAAACACATCAGACCTGAAGTCAGGACTCCGTGCTCTCTGGGTGAGATGTTGGACTGCACTCAGTCACTGACAATTTCTTTCGCAAAAGTTTTGTATTTGAAATGCACAGAAATGCAACATAAAATCTCAGATGGATGATTTCACACAAACGGCTCCATCAGATTTATTTATTGTATTCATGCAGAGGTTAAATTAAAACCCACAACTGGAGAAGCCTCTTTCCATCTGCTCAGCTGTTTTCCTGCGTTGTGATTGGCTCAGCTGGTTCTGAGTGATCAGACCACTGAGATGACTGAAGAGTGAATTTGAAATCCAGTTGGAACACAATCAGTCGGTCCTTTCAGACCTTGTGCTGCTGCAGATGTGCAGGAGACCCGGTGAAAACAAGGCCCCTGCAGGGTCTAATGGAACATCTGGTCTCTAACAATAATAATAATAATATCAATAATATGCAACTTAAAGTGCTTCACAGCAAGAACATTACATGCAGTGTTTCATATAAAACCAGATTTAAAGGAACATTTATATACAGTGGTGCTAAAAAGTGTTTGCCTCCTTCCTGATTTCTTATTTTTTTGCCTGTTTGTCACTTAAATGTTTCAGATCATCAAACAAATTTAAATATGAGTCAAAGATAACATGTAAACACAAAATGCAGTTTTTAATGAAGGTTTTTATTATTAAGGGAGAAAAACAATCCAAACCCACATGGCCCTGTGTGAAAAAGTGTTTCCCCCTAAACCTAATAACTGGTTGGACCACCCTCAGCAGCAACAACTGCAATCAAGCGTTTGCGATAACTTGCAATGAGTCTTTTCCAGCTGTGGAGGAATGTTGGCCGACTCATCTTTACAGAGTTGTTGTAATTCAGACACATTGGAGGGTTTTCCAGCACCAACCTCCTTTTTAAGGTCATGCCACAGCATCTCAATAGGATTCAGGTCAGGACTTTGACGAGGCCACTCCAAAGTCTTCATTTTGTTTCTCTTCATCCATTCAGAGGTGGACTTGCTGGTGTGTTTTGGATCATTGTCCTGCTGCAGAACCCAAGTTGGCTTCAGCTTGAGGTCACGAACAGATGGCCGGACATTCTCCTTCAGGATGTTTTGGTAGACGGTAGAATTCATGGTTCCATTTATCACAGCAAGTCTTCCAGGTCCTGAAGCAGTAAAACAGCCCCAGACCATCACACTACCACCACCATATTTTACTGTCCGTATGAGGTTCTTGTTCTGAAATGCGGTGTTACTTTTATGCCAGATGTAACGGGACACACACCTTCCAAAAAGTTCAACTTTTGTCTCATCAGTCCACAGAGTATTTTCCCAAAAGTCTTGAGGATCATCAAGATGTTTTCTGGAAAAAATGAGACGAGCCTTAATGTTGTTTTTGCTCAGCGGTGGTTTTGGTCTTGGAACTCTGCCATGCAGCCATTTCTGCCCCGTCTCTTTCTTCTGGTGGAGTCATGAACACTGACCTGAACTGAGGCAAGTGAGGCCTGCAGTTCTTTGGATGTTGTCGTGGGGTCTTTTGTGACCTCTCGGATGAGTCGTCGCTGCTCTCTCGGGGTAATTTTGGTCGGCCGGCCGCTCCTGGGAAGGTTCACCGCTGTTCCATGTTTTCTCCATTTGTGGATAATGGTTCTCACTGTGGTTCTCTGGAGTCCCAAAGCTTTAGAAATGGCTTTAGAACCTTTTCCAGACTGATAGATCTCAATTACTTTCTTTCTCATTTGTTCCTGAATTTCTTTGGATCTCAGCATGATGTCTATCTTCTGAGGATCTTTTGGTCTACTTCACTTTGTCAGGCAGGTCCTATTGAAGTGATTTCTTGATTGAGAACAGGTGTGTCAGTAATCAGGTCTGGGTGTGGCTCGAGAAATTGAACTCAGGTGTGATAAACCACAGTTAAGTTATGTTTTAACAGGAGGGGGAAACACTTTTTCACACAGGGCCATGTGGGTTTGGATTGTTTTTCTACCTTAATAATAAAAACCTTCATTTAAAAACTGCATTTTGTGTTTACTTGTGTTATCTTTGACTACCGTATTTTTCGGACTATAAGGCGCACTTAAAATCCTTAAATGTTCTCAAAAATTGACAGTGCGCCTTATAATCCAGCGCGCCTTATGTATGGTTACTTGTTGTGCTTATTGATCGATTTTATGTGGTACAATGCGCTCAAAAATCTGTCGAAATGTGTAAGTACGACTTTGTTAAGCAACGAAGCCGCTCCGCTCAATGGATATTCGGAGCATTACGGTACGATGTGTCACGACCTGATCGCCCGTAACAGGAATGTAATGTCTAAACTAAAAGTGCATTCATGTGAGGCAGCCCGCGCCCGGAGTATGCGTTAGCTACAATAAACCAATCAGAGAACAGTATTTAGTACGCTTACCCCCTCCACTTTTTATACGTAATACTTACTGTGCTTCAACATTATATTACAGTACATTTGTGTGTACGTAAAAGGACTCCAAAAATGGCACCTGTTAAGAGGCATGCTTACGAAGCGGGTTTCAAACTCCAAGCAATTAGCTACGCTAAGTGAGTGTATTTTTCTGTACCGGTATTTGTTGTTACAACTGAGTTGAATAAAGTTCGGTTTACCGGACTGTGTTGTTTTTCTTAATGCGCCTTGTAATCCGGTGCGCTTTATAGTCCGAAAAATACGGTAATATTAAAATTTGTTTGATGATCTGAAACATTTAAGTGACAGACATGCAAAAACATTGGAAATCAGGAAGGAGGCAAACACTTTTTCACACCACTGTATACATAAATATAGAGAAGAAATAAAATGCATAAGAACAGACAAAATGAATAAAATTAACATAAATAGAGTTACAATATAAAATAAAGCAATATGCATTTTAAAGATATTCACGTGCAAGAGATGTTCAGCAGTAGCGAGTTAAAGGCTGAAGTAAAGAGATGTGTTTTGAGCTTTCTTTTAAAAGCATTTATTGAGCTTGTAAACCAAACAGACAGCGCCCTCTGGTGGGTGCATGGTGGAACTACAGGCGGAGACGTTGATGACGTCAGTTCTGAGGAGGGTTTGAAATGAGAGGAAACAGGAGGATGTGTGGATGAAGCACACACTGAGGGAGAGTGTGGTTCAGCTGTAGCAGGTTTGTGATGTCATAAAGCTCTCTGACGCTAAAGGATTTATTCGAGAAATATATGTAGCGCTGGTTTACAGACTGAGACACAGGTCGTTTTAAAGAGTGAAGGAGGACGAATAGTTACTTCAGTGGAGGTTTGCAGCAGATTAAGATGTATTGTTACGAGACGTTTCAGCAAGAAGTTGAACTCTCAATTATTTTTCAGGCAAACTGTCAGAACAAACTTTCAATGTGTCAGAATTTCAGTAAATATACTTATTTATCATGCTTGTCATATCTCTTTTGAAATTACAAAAGTCAGAGAGATATCTTATCTTAGCATAAAGACAGAGCAGAGGAGAACAGTTAGCGTGGCTCTGTCCAAAGGGAACAAAAACCACCGAACACTTGTACTCCAAGTTCACTAGTTTAATGTTCCGTGACTGAAGTTACTGAAGCTTTATGGAGGGCGTGGAGAGGAGTCCCTCGACTGCTCAACCAAAACTGAAAAACAGGTTTAGTTGTGCACATAAAGCAGAAATCTGCTGTTTTAAGAAATTGATTTGTGTTAAGAAACCTGCTGTTAATCACATGTCACCACCCAGTGAGACTCTCTGTACACCTCCCATGAAGTTACATCAATCTCTGTTCTTTCACGTACTGTTCATCGTGCTCCTCGAAGAGAGACTTTGCTTCACACAAAAAAAAGCTCATTCAGACTCACGTATTGAAGCTGAGCGACCTCTAGTGGTCACATATATAACAACAATCTGGCGTCACAGAAGTGGCTCGGTTCAGATGACATCAATATAAGATGAGTATTTCCCTGTTAGGTGTGTCGGGTGGTACGGTAGTCGGGACAATTTATTTTTTTTTACTTTTGCCATGATGACAAAAGTCACATAACTTTAAGGATGTAGTGACGTTGACGCACAACATTGGCTCGAGTCATCATTTTAACCCCGAGCCACCATGTTTACCTAACAAAGTGTTTTTTGTGCCTAAATCTAACCAGAGGTGATGATTGAGGAAACACTCCTGTTCAAAGATTATTATGTTTCTGGCACTTCAGCCTTTTTTCAGAGAGAGAAGTGAAGACAGACAGGAAACGTGGGAAAGGGAGCGAGGAATGACAGCATTCATTCAACCCCAACCAGTCGGCTGAATGATGTGTCATAGACATAATCCAGATACAAAACACAGCAAAGTATTTAAAGGTACAGTCTCTGTACCTTCAAAGGGTTTCAGTTCAACAGCACAAAAAAATCTAAAGAATTCATTGAAGTGCTGCAACGAACAATTATGAGTTTTTTGTTGCTGTTTAATTTGTTCTCTTGATTAATTGTTTATCCTCTGAAATGTCAAAAAAGACTGAAATGTTGTCTTTTCTCGACCCCACATTGACAACATCAAAAACCATGAAACATGACAAAAGGCAGCATATCTTGGCAGTAGATGGTGGAAGCAGTGAGTGGTGGTCTACACTGGTAGGATATAGAAAGTACAGGATCAACAGTAGCAGCTCTTACTAGGAGGAGGTTCTCCTTTACCCAATTGTGTTGTTGTTAACAGATTTCCATGGATGGATAAAATGCAAGACACCTAGTAAAAGAGAACAACATGATGACTATAACGTGGTCTGTCTCTCTGTTCTGTCCTCCTGCAGCGCAGACGTTCACCCTGGTGAGCAGCGACACGTGAGCGATGTCCGCCTCAACATCCACCCGGCGCCCCATCCAGCCCAAATGTAGCCAGCCTGCACAGAGCATGCTCCATGGCTTCCTGTGTTTACAACAGAACTACTTTGACACTGCTGTCACATGCAGGGAGACTGAGACTGAGAGTGTGACGCCCTGCTGACAGACGGACCAACAACCCCCGGACAGGCAGCCATCACATCCACACACAGGGAGGCCGACCCGCTAGATCTGTTCATACAAACATCCGTCTATGGAGTCCTATTAGTCCCCAAACATGTCTGCATCGCTGAAGGATTGTGAAATGGTTGAGTCACAAAAAAGGTGTAATTAGATTATATTTGAATTAAAGCATAGACGAACAAAGAAAGAAATTAATGCAGTTCAATATTGAAATGACCACAAAAAAAAAAAGAAACGTTTCTGGTTTCCAACAACAAACACAACTTCAAAGGAAGCAGTAAGGAGTGGACCGAGTGACTAACTGTTTAAACAGCAGCTGTTGGTTTAATAAGAACAGGACTGGTGAACCTGTTTGTTTCAGCCCACTTCCTGTTTTGATGAACAGAAAGGTTGAGACAGGTGGAGCTTCATGAATAGAGCACATCCTTCGTAGAGGTGTTATTATCTCAGTGGGCTCGTAAATCTGAATCACAGGTGTGTTTTCCTGAACACAGATTTGCACCTGGGAGGCAGCAGTGAAACCACATCTGATCTGCTGGGATTCAGTTCTCCTGCTTGAAGATATTGAAGGAAAACCTCGTGCACCTCCTTCTCCTTTGTGTCCAATGCTGTTTGCAGTCGGTTCCCAGTGACTTTACACGAGTTTTAACCTTTAAATAACTTTTCATGCCTCCACACCAGCAACAGTAGTGGACGTAGGTAAGTTGTCTCAGGAACTCCTTGAGGGAATTTCTTTAAATTTGGCACAATTGTTCAACTCTGAGCTGAAGGATGAACTGATCAGATCTTGGTGGTGTAAACTGTAACCTGGTGAAGGCACAACGCCAAGCTGTAATTCCAGTTTGGAGTTTTTCTTTTAATAGCTTACTGCTATTGTCACATACTTCATCTCCCCGTCTGAGTCAGTCATGGTTGAAAGGTCGTTACACAACTTTCATTACTGCCACCTACGAAGGAGGCTTTGTGGCGCTGGCAGGTATTTATCCTCATTATGTTCATTTTTCATCGTTGTAAGGTTTCAGTCCATATCCTGGGCTGGAGAGAAAATCACATAGATTCACAGTGGGTGGGATGGAGGAGGATGATGGAGGAGGAGGATGGAGGAGGAGGACGGAGAAGGAGGAGGATGGAGAAGGATGGTGGAGGAGGAGGATGGAGGAGGAGGAGGGTGGTGGAGGAGGATGGAGGAGGATGGTGGATGATGGTGGAGGATGGTGGAGGAGGAGGATGGAGGAGGATGGAGGAGGATGGAGGAGGATACTGTCACCTCACGATTGCATCTCTGCTGTTTTGCAGATGATGTGGTTTTGTTGGCTCCAGAAGGCCGAGACCTCCAGCGGTCACTGGGATGGTTGTCTGTCAGGACTAATTCAAAGGTCATGCCACATGAGAAATTGAAAGTGTTCATACCTGATAACAGCCTCTCCAGGAAAACATGCAGTGTTGCACTTGATTGTAAAGCGGATGTGAATGTTGACTCCTCGGTTTTAGAAAATTGTAGAAATGGTCGAACCCATATCTCCGTAATCCAGCGTTAGAAAGGTGTGGGGGGGGTTCCCAAAGTTATCTAACTATCCACCAATGACTTCAGACACAGAATAAAAACTCCACATGGATGTAGACTGAACAGAGGGAGCTGCTTTGTTCACTCTGGAGTCGGGAGTGAAAGGGTTTGAGTATCTGATGGGAGAGGAGGATGATGGGTTGTACTGGACGCAGGAGCTGAAGGTGAAGCGACCGACTTACCGACCAGTCGACATCCAAGAGTCTCAACTGTTGTGGAGGAACAACGAGGATGAGAGCACTAATGAAAGAGCTCATGTTCATGAGGCAGGGGAAGATGGGAGGTGGATTGTATTGGACTGGTGAGGTAATAAATCAGGAGCTGGAGTTGAAGGTGATGTTTCCAAGTTACTAATCAGTCGACGGGCCGAGCGTCACCTCTGGTTATCAAACCTGCAAAGTGAGCAGAAGAAGGAGATCCTGGATAGAAGTGCATGAAGTAGACAGGTTGGCAGCGTCCACTCAGACAAACAATGAGGAACTTCCTGTTGGAAGGAAGAGTTGAGGTGGTTTGGACGTGACGAGGCTCGAGGTCATTAGGCAGCAGTGTACACGGTATATACTACCGTTCATTATTGGCAATTATTACAGTAAGGATGCAGATTGGAATATAAATTCAGATTACTGTTGTGTTGGCAGTCCTCTCCATCCGCCAGCCCACCGCCTCATGCTACCACAGACCCAGAGTGAGGGTTAAAAAGTTCTATTTTTTCTCCAAAGACACACCAAAGAATATTTCTGTCCTTTTCTGAACACATAAGTATTACTCATAAATAATACAAAACCATTTCACAGTCTTGACCGTATGTGCGACTTGTTTTGGGAGTAATTAGCAGCGTAGCGCTGTGTTTCCAAATATACATGAATACACACAGTTTCTGATACCTTACTAAGTATTAAAATCTTAACATGTTAATCATTAAATTAAGACTGAATGTGCAGATCTGGAGGAGGGGATGTTGGCTGTTCCTGAGCTGCCGGAGCGAGTGTACAGCTGTATATAGGAGCACTTGAGAAGTGTCACCGCCGATGGGCCGAGCACCGAAACTCAACACACATGCAGTGCTTTACTTTCACCCCAAAGGGACCGATGCTCTTTCATTTCGACCTGATTCTCTGTGTTGGTTTGGGACCGAAAGTTCCTCTATTTTCACACGTTTTTGCACCTGCAACATAACAGATTGTCCTTCATTGGATATACATATATAAATATATAAAAAGTATATATAGATATATATATCTATATATATATGAACATAAAGCAGATTTTTACTTCAACAAGGTGCCACTTCATGCTGCTGTTTTTTCTTTTATTTGGACGAGTCAAGTATTTTACTGAAGCTGCATTTCTTTCTGTGGAGCCGAGGTTTGAATCTCCTGAAGCCGGTCAGACGCCACACACAGTACGAGTATGTGAATGTTTTGGATTTGCTGTCTGCTTTTTCCAGGTTGTGTGTCTTCTTTTGTTTCTCTCTCTCTTTAGTTTACATTATGTAGAAGCTCCACCGTGTAGAGGCTGAGGAGACGTGACGCGGATCCTGAGTTTGAATCTGCCCTGTAGGTGGCGAAGAGTTGGAGAATAGCACATGTACGAAGCAATAAGTCGGACTTTGGAACTCCAGGACGTAAAAGCAAATTAAAAGAGATGTATAAACTGTAAAAAAAAAATGAAAATACAAAAATAAAACAAGATAGCATAATTTATGTACACACTGAAAAGAAGAGTGAATATTATAAGAGGTTATTATTAATATTATTAGAGTCAATATGCAAAAAGTTCATACCCCATCTGTTTTATATCATGTGAAATAAATGTTGATGTTCTTAAAACATGCTTGTTGGTTGTATTTTCTTTTGGACCCTCTACTATCCACGTCTAGTTCTTGTTTTCCATTTTTCTGACATGGCTTGGTAAACCTGTGTTTCTCAGCCTTCTAGCTTGTGACTCCTTAAAAGCAAATCAGGCGTAATCCAACATTAAGACAGTAAGTTTGAAAGATCTGAGAATTTGTGGATCTTGATATACTTATTCTGAACTGGTGCATGCAAAGAAATGTGCATATTTCACTATTATTAATTCTAGTGCTGCAATTACTTTCATTATGATTTAATTTCCAATTATTTTTCTCATTTAATCTATCATGAGCCAAAGGGGATATCATAAATGTCTTGTTTTGCCCCACAATCAACCCCAACCATCATGTTTGTTACTTCTGCTTAAAAAAAAAAAAAAAAATGCAGAACCGATTATTAAAAGATGTTTAATTTTAGGCTGCTGACTAAAAGAGTCCATCTCAGTAGGCTATAAAATGTGGGCTCATTTGTAGCCTGATACAGGTGAAAACGGATCTTTTCAGAGGGCACTTTGTCTCCATCTGAGCAGAGTGCTGATGTAGTAGGCCTCCACAGCAACGCAACAGGTCAACCAACTGGACCAGCACGGCTCCCAGTATCCACACTGGCTGAAGAAAGCTGCAGTTCAAAACCCTTCAGAAAGGCTCGGTACAGCCGTGAAGGCTAAAACGGGCTAAAACAGAAGAAGGGTCCGTGGTGCCTTCAGGAACACGCACCTTGCTGAGAGAAGAACGTGCTTTTTCAGCACTTTTAGAGTTGGATCATTTTTCTGTTTGTCGGAACACGTGGAGCTGAGAGGCCACAATGCCAAAGATCGTCTATTCATACGACGATGACTTACTCCTTTCGTAAAGAAGTTCAGTATACTCCTAGTAGCATACGCGCGAAGAGTGCTCAACGGAAAAGGAGTCAACCACTTTTAAAATAAGTTAGTCATTGTCAAAGTCATAATTCAAATCATAATTCAAGGCCATAAACCATATAAAAGATCTCGGTACAATAGGTACTGCGCTCAACGCGGATATCAAATTTCCTGGTGTATGTTTGGTATATTTTTGTTCCCCGAGTGATACATCGTCCTAATAGACCAGCTTTGGCCCTGCGAAGCCCCGACGTCATCCGAACCCCCCGCTGTGCTTTACGCTTGAAGCCGAGTGAAGAAGAAGAAGAAGAAGAAGAAGAAGAAGAAGAGCAGCCGGAGGGCGACTTTCCACACAACACCACCAACGGAGCGGCTCGTGCTGTGCGGAAATGGCTCCGATAACGACCGAAGGAGCCGAACAAGACTCTCCGCCGACGTCGAAACAAAACGGTACCGGTGAAACGGCAGAAACCGGCGTGGAGGGACAGGCCGTGCCGGACCCCGAACAGGAACCGGGCGACAACAACGAGAGCAGAGCAGGAATGGACGTGAGCAGTGGACGCGGTGCGGCGGAGGAGCCCGGGGACGACCCGACACCCGGCCCCGGCAAACAAACCGCTTCACCGGGCGAAAAGGGAGGCAGCGACGAAGGGGGACCCGGCGGTGAACTCTCTGAACCGGGGAAAAGTCCCGTGCAGGGGAGTTTGGCAAGTAGCACCGATTCCGCACAAGAGGGCTCCCGGGTGCTGAAAGAAGAACAAAGAGAGGGGGAGAGCGGGTCCTCCTCCCCGCCGGACGACCGCACAAAGACCGCGGAGAAAGCCGAGCACGGCACCAAGAGACGGGCCAGCGTGGAGCTGACCTCGTCGGACGGGGAGCCGCTCAGCCGGATGGACTCCGAGGACAGGTCTGTGGAGGTGGTGTTAGGAGGTGGTGCTGGAGGCCTAGCTGATTAGAGGTGGTGTTGGGTCACAGCACGATGCCGGGCTCGCACGCTGGAAGTGGTAGTTTGTTTACAGGTGTAAAACGGTCGCTTCCGCCAGGAGATATAGTCCTTTAACGATGCTCGGTGACGCGCACATCTGTGTAGGAAGTGATGCTCGTGATCACACCGGGTGTCTGAACGGTGAAACCGGACAGACTGAAGCTCCGACCGGGAACCAGTACCTCGCACGTGCAACCGGAACGGTCCTCACGTTACTTGTGTCTGACACCGATTCACACACACAGGTAGTCAGACGGAGGCACGTGCGGCAGAAATAGGATGGCGGGGATTGACTGCCTTGCTCAAGGGCACATCAGACAGGTCGTCATGGAGTCCATCTTTCCTGATGCACAGTAAACCAGAACTACACAGTTTGTAGTTCACTTCCTGTAAAGACTGGAGAGCAGTTTGTTTCCAGGGAAATGAGGGAACGATTACCTGCACGAACTTTAAAATGATATTGGATAGAGATGATCAATTATATAAAACAAATATTAAAGGGAGGCTCACATCACCCTAGAAGAACTGTTAATGTTAACTTTATTAAAGAGATATTGAAAATAAGTGCAATACAGAAGAACCTAAAAACACATCTGAGGAAGACGTGTTTTGGAGGATTTGTTTCAGGCAGTAGTTGTTAGAGAGATGTTTTCTATGTGGAGATGCTTTTAATGCAAACAAACAACTTCCTGCAGCTGTTTCCTAGTAAAAGCCTTCCAGTAGTTTGAACTTTGACCAGGAAGCAGCTGCAGGAAGTGTCGGGGTGTCACCTCAGATTATCCTTCTCTGAGGTCACTATGAGGGCAGGTCGGTGTCTGTCGCCATGGTAACTCTGGGAGACGCTTCATGTCAAAGAACAGGTGATGGAAACACCACAAACAACACGCCTCCTTTATCCCTACTCAGACACATCCTCTGATCTGTCTCTGATGTCATCAGTCAAATGAGTGTTTGTGAGAAATACGCAGGAAACCGAAGCTTCATCTGTTGAGGAAGTTATCGTTGAACCGAGAGTCCTCGTCCGTGCAGCGTTTCAGATCACTGAAAGGAGCAAGATGTTAAAATCAAGTGTTAGTCGGTGGTTGGAAATGAAGCCGATCATTGTAAAGTCAGATTGTAAATTGATGAACACAAAAAGTGCCGTTCATTAAGCCGGTCGTTTCCATTGCAGCTGGTTGATCTTTACAACCGGACCAAAGTAGCAAGAGAGCAGGGAAACCACATATGGACGCGGTTCAGAAGGCTAATCAGTCCGGTTTGTGATGTCATCAGTCAGGACGGCTGGTTGATCCGCCTCATAAAGTTCCTCCAGTTTGGTAGAAAGATGGATGATGATCTGAGCAAATCAACATTAAACTAGATTTGATTGAATGATTGATCAAGGCATCGCAGTGATGTGGTCTTTTTAGAAGATTTTGCGGGTGAAAGGGTTTGTGGGTACCGAGTGAGGTTCCCCTGCGTCTCCTCTGTTTCCGCCCGTCACTCTGACCTCCGAACGCCTCTGGATTCATCAGAAAGTGAATTTTCCTGCAGACGGCTGGAACAGACTGAAACTGAATGAGTCAGTAGAGTTGTGATTCAGTGAAGTCCTGAACCATCACAGAGCTCATCTCGCCCGCTCACTGCCAGTCCTGCAGTGTGATGTGAAACCTGTGCACACCTCCGTCGCTGCTGTGAGCGGTGCTGGTCCTCCTCCCACCTCCTCTCTGCTTCCTCCCGTGTTTGGAGGCGTTTGAACTCGGAGTGACGTGAAGCTGGAATCAGTCAGATTGGAAACGAGGAGGCCGACGGCTGCCTCTGCTCCTCGACGGCTTCCTGAGTCATGCAGATACAAGAATACTTTGATCAGGAGAAGTTTAGGTTGAGATGAATCACTTCCTTTCATATATAGTGTGGCAGTAAGTAAAGGACCAGTCTACAGGCTGGACACACCTTCTCATGTTGGCAAATTACTACACGTATAAATATATCGTGTCGTTTCATACATTATGAAATAACGTGGAATTAGGTGGAGAACAAAGTTAAATGGAGCCGTTTAACCAACACAACTGATGGTCTCATTAAAAAGGAAGAAATTCCAGCAGGTAACTTCTGACCGGTCTCACCTGTTTACTAAAATCACACCAGGTGACGACATCATGAAGCTGCTGAACACACCGACGCC
>NW_027185352.1:1168096-1175596 GCF_022577435.1 Embiotoca jacksoni | reverse complement strand
CCTCCCTGATCCTCCTCCCTGGTCCTCCCTGATCCTCCTCTCTGGTCCTCCCTGATCCTCCTCCCTGGTCCTCCCTGATCCTCCTCCCTGGTCCTCCCTGATCCTCCCTGGTCCTCCCTGATCCTCCTCCCTGGTCCTCCCTGATCCTCCTCCCTGATTCTCCTTGGTCCTCCCTGGTCCTCCCTGGTCCTCCCTGATTCTCCCTGGTCCTCCTTGGTCCTCCCTGATCCTCCCTGGTCCTCCCTGATTCTCCTTGGTCCTCCCTGGTCCTCCTTGGTCCTCCCTGGTCCTCCCTTGTCCTCCCTGATCCTCCCTGGTCCTCCCTGATCCTCCTCCCTGGTCCTCCCTGGTCCTCCCTGGTCCTCCTTGGTCCTCCCTGATCCTCCCTGGTCCTCCCTGATTCTCCTTGGTCCTCCGTGGTCCTCCCTGATCCTCCCTGATCCTCCTCCCTGGTCCTCCCTGGTCCTCCCACTTTATCACAGTCTATTCTCAACTTTCCGGAGAAATTCTTAGAAAACGTCACGACTCTATTTTCTTAGAATTTTGCCACTAGGAGGAAGTTTTAGTGAATATGGGTTCAGATCGAGTCCCACTGATGTAAAATAATGTTCCACACACATGTTACTGTTTTATCCCTGAAGTGAGTTCACAGCAGCAGAAACAGAACAAACTGTTTAATGGGAGGCTGTGGCTCAGATGGTAGAGTGGGTTGCACATTAATCAGAAGGTTGGTGGTTCAATCTCCAGCTCCTCCTGTCCACATGCCTCAGTGTCCTTGAGCAAGACACTGAACCCTAAATTGCTCCCGATGGTGAACCATCAGTGTGTTGTGAGTCGCTTTGGATAAAAGCGTCAGCTAAATGAAACGTAATGTTAGCTGTTGTTAAGTTCCTGCTGTCAGCATCTGCTTCACTGTTAACCACCACAGTCTGTGTGTGTCTGTGTGTGCGCCCCCAGGTGTTTGTGTGTCTGTGGAAGGGCTGCAAGGTGTACAACACTCCGTCCACCAGTCAGAGCTGGCTGCAGAGACACATGTTGACCCACAGCGGGGACAAACCCTTCAAGGTGAGAGCTCACATCTCACATCACACACTCACTCCTGTCAATCAGCTCGCCTCACACACTCTCTCCTCTGTGCTCCTGCAGTGTGTGGTGGGGGGCTGCAACGCCACGTTCGCCTCACAGGGGGGGCTGGCGCGCCATGTCCCGACTCACTTCAGCTCCCAGAGTTCATCCAAACTGTCCAGTCAGGGCAAACTGAAGGAGGAGTCTCCGTCCAAGGCCGGCCTCAACAAGAGGAGGAAACTCAAGAACAAACACCGGCGATCACTGCGTATGTAACACACACACACACACACACACACACACACACACATGGTTGTGTCACTGCTCCACACACACTGATAATCAACACAAATTTTTAAAAGTTCCCATTATTTTTCTGCAAAAAATGTCAGCAGAATCTGTACTGAAAGTATTAACGACATAAAATGTAATATTAATAAAACTGACTTTATTAACAAAAATAACTCCAAAAATATCTCTGCTCCTGTTTTCTCATCTCCAAATGAAACCAGAATAAGAGAAACAGGAAGTGAAACGTGTTCTTCACATTAAAATGATGATTAAATGTTTGTGATCAAAGGAAGTGATTCCATATTACTGGATGTTAAATGAGTTTTCTCCACACGTCCAGTTGTCAGAGACGTCTCTTTGTTTGTTTCATCCAGCAGGTCTATGTGTTGAATGAACATGAATTAAACAGCATCTAAAGCTCTTATTTTGACAGCTGATGTAGTCCTTGTTTCTATATTCCAGTCACAGACGCTCTGTTCTGGAAACATGCGCAGCTTTTAGGACCTTTTAGGACCTTTTAGGAGCTTTTAGGAGCTTTTATCTCCACGGTTCTCCAAGTTCAATAAATACATTGAAAACATTACAACTAAAATATTTCTGTGATGTGCAGCAGGATTATTATCACAGGAAGTGATTACACATTTATTATTCTATCAGGTAGTGCTTAAAAAAATGTTTTCTTTCTACTTCCTGCAATTTTACACCAAAAAAATTCACTTAAAACTCCAAAAATTACATCGACATTTTTGAGAAAAATCCACCGCAAAATTTGAAATTTTTGATCACAACAATCACCAAGCTTTGTGAAATCCTGAAAAATATTAATAAAATGAGTTTTCTGTTTCCAGCACGACCTCATGACTTCTTCGACGCCCAGACGATGGACGCCATCCGCCACCGAGCCATCTGCCTCAACCTGGCAACACACATCGAGAGCCTGGGCAACGGACACAGTGTGGTGTTCCACAGCACGGTGGGCACACACACACACACACACACACACACACACACACACACACACACTCTCCCTGTGATCTCATGTTCATTCCCGTGTGTGTGTGTGTGTGTGTGTGTGTGTGTGTGTGTGTTCAGGTAATAGCCAGGAGGAAAGAGGACTCTGGGAAGGTGAAGGTCTTGTTGCACTGGACACCCGAAGACATGTAAGTCCTGTTCTCCTCTTCATCATGACTCATCCTCTTCCTCATCGTCACAAAATGAAAACAAGTTGGTAAAGAGGCTGCTGTGATTGGCTCCCTGTGTGGACCACCACTGCCTCAGTGTGCACTTGTGTACTCCCACGTGTTATTTTGAGTGCCTGCGTACGTTCACACTGACGAGTCTGGAAACAGGTGATGAGTTCAAATGTTAGTCGTCACTTCCAGTTCGATCTGAGACAACACAGATGTTGTGTTCCAGAAGACATCCTTCCCTCAGTACACTCACTAAAAGATCTCTTCCATGACAGTCGTGTTGTTTCAGATCACTGCTGTTCTGGACTGACAGGAAATGACCTCATCATGTGACCACATCACCCTCCAAAATATCTGCAGCTTTAATTATTTTACCCAGAATTCAGTGTGTTTTTGTGTCCTCTGTTTAACACTCAATAAACACACTGATTCTTCTGTCCAGCAGCAGCAGTGGAGAACAAACACTTTGTGTTCAGGAACACTTTATTGTGAAAATCCTTTACGCCGGTAGCCCCGCCCCCTTCCTCTATGTAGCCAAGATGGCGACCCTTTAGGGTGGAAAGTGTCCAGAGTTCCACACTTCTTCTTTTTTGGAGCTTTCTGAGTACTTCATCCTGGAACTGGTAGTGTTCTGATGTTAGTGTTAGTACACAAGTACAACATCGGGAACACAAGTACAACGTCCGGAACACAAGTACAACATCTGGAACATGGGAACGACAACTGGAAAAACATCTGGAACACGGGAACGACATCTGGAACAAAACCTGGAACACGGGAACGACACCTGGAACAACACCTGGAACACGGGAACGACATCTGGAACAAAACCTGGAACACGGGAACGACACCTAGAACAACACCTGGAACACGGGAACGACATCTGGAACAACACCTGGAACACGGGAACGACACCTGGAACAACACCTGGAACACTGGAACGACACCTGGAACAACACCAGGAACACGGGAACGACAACTGGAAAAACATCTGGAACACGGGAACGACAACTGGAAAAACATCTGGAACACGGGAACGACATCTGGAACAAAACCTGGAACAAGGGAACAACACCTGGAACAACACCAGGAACAACACCTGGAACACTGGAACAACACCTGGAACACGGGAACGACAACTGGAAAAACATCTGGAACACGGGAACGACATCTGGAACAAAACCTGGAACACGGGAACGACACCTGGAACAACACCTGGAACACGGGAACGACATCTGGAACAACACCTGGAACACGGGAACGACACCTGGAACAACACCTGGAACACTGGAACGACACCTGGAACAACACCAGGAACACGGGAACGACAACTGGAACAACACCTGGAACACGGGAACGACAACTGGAACAACACCTGGAACACGGGAACGACACCTGGAACAACACCTGGAACACGGGAACAACACCTGGAACAACACCAGGAACACGGGAACAACACCTGGAACAACACCAGGAACACGGGAACAACACCTGGAACAACACCAGGAACACGGGAACGACAACTGGAACGACACCAGGAACACGGGAACAACACCTGGAACACCTGGAACAACACCAGGAACACGGGAACGACACCTGGAACACGGGAACGACACCTGGAACACGGGAACAACACCTGGAACACGGGAACAACACCTGGAACACGGGAACAACACCTGGAACAACACCTGGAACACGGGAACAACACCTGGAACAACACCAGGAACACGGGAACGACAACTGGAACAACACCTGGAACACGGGAACGACACCTGGAACAACACCTGGAACACGGGAACAACACCTGGAACAACACCTGGAACACGGGAACGACACCTGGAACAACACCTGGAACACGGGAACAACACCAGGAACACGGGAACGACAACTGGAACAACACCTGGAACACGGGAACGACACCTGGAACAACACCTGGAACACGGGAACAACACCTGGAACAACACCAGGAACACGGGAACAACACCTGGAACAACACCAGGAACACGGGAACGACAACTGGAACGACACCTGGAACACGGGAACAACACCTGGAACACCTGGAACAACACCAGGAACATGGGAACGACACCTGGAACACGGGAACGACACCTGGAACACGGGAACGACACCTGGAACACGGGAACAACACCTGGAACACGGGAACAACACCTGGAACAACACCTGGAACACGGGAACAACACCTGGAACAACACCAGGAACACGGGAACGACATCTGGAATGACACCTGGAAGTCAGCAGGGGACTGTTCTACTGTGAAGATGCGATCTGTAAACTTGTTCTGTGTTTCATGTTTCAGACTTCCAGATGTTTGGGTGAACGAGAGCGACCGACCGCAGCAGAAAACCAAAGTGGTTCATCTGTCCAAGCTGCCCACAGACACAGCCGTCCTGCTGGACCCCAACATCTACAGGTGAGAGAGGGAGAGAGAGAGTTCATGAAAAGTTTTTGGATGTCCTCAAAAAACAAATCAAATGTGGTTGTTTTCTGGCCTGCAGGATGTTCTTCTGACCTCCTGGAGATCTCCGCTGTCTTCCTGTTAAACGGCGTGGAGGAGACCACCTCCTCCTCACTTCCTGTCCCTCTCTGCATTCCTCTTCCTCCCTCCTCTCAAAGGATGCTGGGAGTTTAGTGACTTGTTTGTCTTCTCTTCATTTGGTGCTGAGTTTTCTGAGGATGTTTAGAGGACATGTTGCTCGTTTTAGTGACACAACTAGACTGAAAACTAACTGACAGCTGTAACAGTAGAGAGAAGCAGTCTTTGTAAATACTGGAGATTTGTAATATATTTTTATACTTTGAATTTTTTACTGTACTGTAGATAGGTGTCTTTTTTCTGCCAAACATTTTTTAAATAGATGTTTTAAAACAGATAATATTGATGCAGATAGCTGGCATTGCTCTGGTTTGATGTCATTAAACTTTTTCAACATCCACCTGCTCTGACGTCTCCACCTGCAGCGACACACGGACACGTCCAGTAGACACGTCATTAGAGACGACAGTAGACACGTCATTAGAGACGACAGTAGACACGTCATTAGAGACGACAGTAGACACGTCATTAGAGACGACAGTAGACACGTCATTAGAGACGACAGTAGACACGTCATTAGAGACGACAGTAGACACGTCCAGTAGACACGTCATTAGAGACGACAGTAGACACGTCATTAGAGACGACGGTAGACACGTCATTAGAGACGACAGTAGACACGTCCAGTAGACACGTCATTAGAGACGACAGTAGACACGTCATTAGAGACGACAGTAGACACGTCCAGTAGACACGTCATTAGAGACGACAGTAGACACGTCATTAGAGACGACAGTAGACACGTCCAGTAGACACGTCATTAGAGACGACAGTAGACACGTCCAGTAGACACGTCATTAGAGACGACAGTAGACACGTCCAGTAGACACGTCATTAGAGATGACAGTAGACACGTCCAGTAGACACGTCATTAGAGACGACAGTAGACACGTCCAGTAGACACGTCATTAGAGATGACAGTAGACATGTCCAGTAGACACATCATTAGAGACGACAGTAGACACGTCATTAGAGATGACAGTAGACACGTCATTAGAGATGACAGTAGACACGTCCAGTAGACACATCATTAGAGACGACAGTAGACACGTCATTAGAGACGACAGTAGACACATCATTAGAGACGACAGTAGACACGTCCAGTAGACACGTCATTAGAGATGACAGTAGACACGTCCAGTAGACACGTCATTAGAGATGACAGTAGACACGTCATTAGAGATGACAGTAGACACGTCCAGTAGACACATCATTAGAGACGACAGTAGACACGTCATTAGAGACGACAGTAGACACATCATTAGAGACGACAGTAGACACGTCATTAGAGACGACAGTAGACACGTCCAGTAGACACATCATTAGAGATGACAGTAGACACGTCATTAGAGATGACAGTAGACACGTCCAGTAGACACGTCATTAGAGACGACAGTAGACACGTCATTAGAGACGACAGTAGACATGTCCAGTAGACACGTCATTAGAGACGACAGTAGACACGTTCAGTAGACACGTCATTAGAGACGACGGTAGATACGTCATTAGAGACGACGGTAGACACGTCATTAGAGACGACGGTAGACACGTCATTAGAGACGACAGTAGACGCGTCCAGTAGACACGTCATTAGAGACGACAGTAGACATGTCCAGTAGACACGTCATTAGAGACGACAGTAGACACGTCATTAGAGACGACAGTAGACATGTCCAGTAGACACGTCATTAGAGACGACAGTAGACACGTCCAGTAGACACGTCATTAGAGACGACGGTAGACACGTCATTAGAGACGACGGTCGACACGTCATTAGAGACGACGGTAGACACGTCATTAGAGACGACAGTAGACACGTCCAGTAGACACGTCATTAGAGATGACAGTAGACACGTCATTAGAGACGACAGTAGACACGTCCAGTAGACACGTCATTAGAGATGACAGTAGACACGTCATTAGAGACGACAGTAGACACGTCATTAGAGACGACGGTAGACACGTCATTGGAGATGACAGTAGACACGTCATTAGAAATGACAGTAGACACATCATTAGAGACGACGGTAGACACGTCATTAGAGACGACAGTAGACACGTCCAGTAGACACGTCATTAGAGACGACAGTAGACACGTCATTAGAGACGACAGTAGACACGTTATTAGAGACGACAGTAGACACGTCATTAGAGACGACAGTAGACATGTCCAGTAGACACGTCATTAGAGACGACAGTAGACACGTCATTAGAGACGACAGTAGACATGTCCAGTAGACACGTCATTAGAGACGATAGTAGACACGTCATTAGAGACGACAGTAGACACGTTATTAGAGACGACAGTAGACACGTCATTAGAGACGACAGTAGACATGT
>NW_027185352.1:1148096-1163096 GCF_022577435.1 Embiotoca jacksoni | reverse complement strand
GAGGTGGGGGGGGGGACGGTCCATGTCGAGGGGGGGGGGGGACGGTCCATGTCGAGGTGGGGGGGGGACGGTCCATGTCGAGGGGGGGGGGGACGGTCCATGTCGAGGTGGGGGGGGACGGTCCATGTCGAGGACGGTCCATGTAGAGGGGGGGGGCGGTCCATGTCGAGGGGGGGGGACAGGAGACGGACGGTTTGGAGACAGGAGACAGACGGTTTAGAGACAGACGGTTTGTCTCGGTCACATTGCTACCGACGGTGAATGCTGTTTTGTATTTCCTTTTATTTTGCTAAGTTTGACGATGCTGTATATATATATATATATATATATCTATATAGATGTATATATATATATAGATCTATATATATATAGATCTATATATATATATTATTTATATATATATATATATATATAAATAATATATATCTATATATATATATATATATATAGATATATATAGATCTATATATATATATAGATCAACGAGCTCCCGGTGGGCTGGAACGTCACCGGGATCCACGGGGAGAGGAGGAAGGAGGAAGGAGGAAGGAGGCGTGAGCTCCTTTTCAATCGTTGTAAAATCACTGAAACGCTGTTGAAACTCCTCAGCCAGAGAGGAGATGTTTGCAGCAGACCTCCTCATGTGTGCGCTGGAAAACGGGTCGTTGCTGCTTGCAGAGATTTAAATGTGGTGTTGTGTGTTTGTGACAGACGGCTTTGGACAAGTAGCAGCTCGCTCCCAAAGGCTTCCATACGTGAATACAGCTGGATTATCGTTGCATTTGGCCCTGAAGGGTCAGGGTTCAAGGGTCAGGGTTCAAGGGTCAGGGTTCAAGGGTCAGGGTTCAAGGGTCGGGGTTCAAGGGTCGGGGTTCAAGGGTTGGGGTTCAAGGGTTAGGGTTCAAGGGTTAGGGTTCAAGGGTTAGGGTTCAAGGATTAGGGTTCAAGGGTCGGGTTCAAGGATTAGGGTTCAAGGGTCGGGGTTCAAGGGTTAGGGTTCAAGGGTTAGGGTTCAAGGGTCAGGTTCAAGGGTTAGGGTTCAAGGGTTAGGGTTCAAGGGTCGGGTTCAAGGATTAGGGTTCAAGGGTCGGGGTTCAAGGGTTAGGGTTCAAGGGTTAGGGTTCAAGGGTCAGGTTCAAGGGTTAGGGTTCAAGGGTTAGGGTTCAAGGGTCGGGTTCAAGGATTAGGGTTCAAGGGTCGGGGTTCAAGGGTCGGGGTTCAAGGGTTAGGGTTCAAGGGTCGGGGTTCAAGGGTTAGGGTTCAAGGGTCGGGGTTCAAGGGTTGGGGTTCAAGGGTCGGGTTCAAGGGTTAGGGTTCAAGGGTCGGGGTTCAAGGGTTAGGGTTCAAGGGTTAGGGTTCAAGGGTCGGGTTCAAGGGTTGGGTTCAAGGGTTAGGGTTCAAGGGTTAGGGTTCAAGGGTTAGGGTTCAAGGGTTAGGGTTCAAGGCCTTCAGATGTCGGTCATGGCAACTAAAAATCTGAAATCAGCCAGCCGAACAGGATCGGTTAGTTCTGGCATTGGTTGTCCCTTTTTTTCCAAGAATTGTCCAATTTCCTGTTGAAGAGAGTAGAAACGCTGCAGTGCAGACCCCCGACCGAGCCGTCTTACACCCGTGTGAGACACAACATCTCCGTGTTCAGCCTAGACATCCAGTAGAAACTGTTGAAGCTGGCGGTGGAGCGAATAGAATGAATCGCCTTCATCAGCGGTTTCATAACGTGATCATATCTCAGATGTTTGGCACATAGAACTTGTTGGTGAATAACACAATGGAGGTGTGTAGCTTCACCTCCTCCTTCGCTGACTTTGTTCCTCACTCGGGTTGATCATCCACGGTGCACCATCCGTAATAATCCCCGTGGTTTTATTCCACTGCAGTTTTATATCATCTACGGCGGAACAAACAGAAGCAAATGAATCTCTCCCTGTTGTTTGGTCCTGAAGGTTTGCGGTGCTCGGCAATCAGCGTTGTCACCTCGTAGCTTGCCTTTGTGGCATTTTCATTCGATTCAACGGCTCCTGTGAAAAAGCGTTGCTATGCCGTTAAACCAGCTTCCAGTTGCTTCAATTTTTCACAGCGTTCGTTCCCAGTTAGCTTGTCGTAACGAACATGTTTGGTCTGGTCGTGCCTCTTTCTATTGAACTCCTTGAACACAGCCACAGTCTCTTGGCAAATGAAGCAGACACAGCTGTTTCCTAACTCAGTGAAAAAATATTCCGATTTCCACTTGTCCTTGAAACGGCGGCCCTCGCTGTCAACTTTCCTTTTCTTACTTCCAGTTGCCATTTTAGAAATGGGCAAAAAAACAGATTGCAAAACGGGGGTCGCGAGAGTTCGGCCACAACTTTACTGCCATCCTGTGGTGAAATATAAAATTGCTTTTTTTTACGAGTGTATTTTAGACTGTGGACAACAGTACTGGGGGGGCCACACATTATTGATTTTATGACAGAGGCTTCGGGCCAGTGGAAATATAAATGCGGGCCGCATTTGGCCCACGGGCCACACTTTGGCCCACAGGCCACACTTTGGGCATGTCTGGTTTAGAGACAGACGGTTTGTAGTTTGAACAAGAGGAGTGCTAACAGAGGCTAGCTGGTTTACTAACATGGTTAACAGCTGTCTGTTGGTGGTGCAGGAGCCTCAGCTGGAGAGAGAGAGAGAGGGGGGGGGAGAGAGGGGGGGAAAGGGAGGGAGAGAGGGGGAGAGAAGGGGGGAAAGGGAGGGAGAGAGGGGAGAAAGAGATTAATCTGCTGAATGATGAAAATGAGTTTTTAAAGCACAACTTGGGAAACTGCTTTAAAAACTCATTTCCATTCATGTCACTCGTTATGTGACAACAGCTGTCAAATGATCATTTATCATCATCATTTATCATCATTTATCATCATCATTTATCATCATTTATCATCATTTATCATCATTTATCATCATCATTTATCATCATTTATCATCATCATTTATCATCATTTATCATCATTTATCATCATCATTTATCATCATTTATCATCATTTATCATCATTTATCATCATTTATCATCATCATTTATCATCATATATCATCATCATTTATCATCATTTATCATCATTTATCATCATCATTTATCATCATTTATCATCATTTATCATCATTTATCATCATCATTTATCATCATTTATCATCATTTATCATCATTTATCATCATCATTTATCATCATTTATCATTTATCATCATTTATCATCATTTATCATCATCATTTATCATCATTTATCATCATTTATCATCATTTATCATCATTTATCATCATCATTTATCATCATTTATCATCATTTATCATCATCATTTATCATCATTTATCATCATTTATCATCATCATTTATCATCATTTATCATCATTTATCATCATCATTTATCATCATCATTTATCATCATTTATCATTTATCATCATCATTTATCATCATCATTTATCATCATCATTTATCATCATTTATCATTTATCATCATTTATCATCATTTATCATTTATCATCATTTATCATCATCATTTATCATCATTTATCATCATTTATCATCATTTATCATTTATCATTATCATTTATCATCATCATTTATCATCATTTATCATCATCATTTATCATCATTTATCATCATCATTTATCATCATTTATCATCATTTATCATCATTTATCATCATTTATCATTTATCATCATCATTTATCATCATCATTTATCATCATTTATCATTTATCATCATCATCATTTATCATCATCATTTATCATTCATGTCCAACATTTATAATAATCTTCAGCAAACTCATCAACGTCTGCAGCTCCTCTTCAATCTAGAAAGTGTAACTCGAGACAAAGACTGTCAGCCAATCACAGCTTATTTCAGAGACAGCGTTCCTAATAGATAGATAGATAGATAGATAGATAGATAGATAGATAGATAGATAGATAATAGATAGATAGATAGATAGATAGATAGATAGATAGATAGATAGATAATAGATAGATAGATAGATAGATAGATAATAGATAGATAGATAGATAGATAGATAGATAGATAGATAATAGATAGATAGATAGATAGATAGATAGATAGATAGATAGATAATAGATAGATAGATAGATAATAGATAGATAGATAGATAATAGATAGATAGATAATAGATAGATAGATAGATAGATAATAGATAGATAGATAGATAGATAGATAGATAGATAGATAGATAGATAGGTAGATAGATAGATAATAGATAGATAGATAGATAGATAGATAGATAGATAGATAATAGATAGATAGATAGATAATAGATAGATAGATAATAGATAGATAGATAGATAGATAATAGATAGATAGATAGATAGATAGATAATAGATAGATAGATAGATAGATAGATAGATAGATAGATAATAGATAGATAGATAGATAATAGATAGATAGATAGATAATAGATAGATAGATAATAGATAGATAGATAGATAGATAATAGATAGATAGATAGATAGATAGATAGATAATAGATAGATAGATAGATAGATAGATAGATAGATAGATAGATAGATAGATAGATAATAGATAGATAGATAGATAGATAGATAATAGATAGATAGATAGATAGATAGATAATAGATAGATAGATAGATAGATAGATAGATAGATAGATAGATAGATAGATAATAGATAGATAGATAGATAGATAGATAATAGATAGATAGATAGATAGATAGATAATAGATAGATAGATAGATAGATAGATAGATAGATAGATAGATAATAGATAGATAGATAGATAGATAGATAATAGATAGATAGATAGATAGATAGATAGACAATAGATATATAATATAGATAGATAGATATATGGATAGATGTCTATCTATTAGCTGCTCTGCAAAATGCTGCTGTCCTCGTAGGTTCAGATATTAAACCTGATTCAGTGAAAATATTCCGGAGGAACACTTGATATCATAAATCATATATTACAATTAAAACTGCAAGCAGTGATGTACGGGCCCTCACACTCCAGCGCACCGTCTTACCGAAGCCGTCTCCCCAGCGTGCGAGGGACCGCGTATACCCGCTTAAAGTTGCTATTTTTGTCTCGTGTCCTGTCTCCAGCAGGGGGCGCTGGCGAGCCGTTTGGCCACGCCCACTCGCAAAACACATCAGCTGTATCGTCTCACCACGCCGGATGTATGTCATACGTTTCGTGAGGTTTCAAGCATCCCTTGACCTTATACATCAACTTCCTGTGTTACGGCGAGACATCCAACTTTGCCACATCGTCACGGTGACGGCCATTAACAAAGTCGAACGAATGTCTCAATATATCATCAACTACATATTTAGGTTATTGTGACCCGACTTTAGGTTCATGTGATCAACCAGCTCGACGTAGAATGAGAAAGTATGAAAAGTGTCATTTCCAGTGGCCAACAGGGGGCGCTATGACTATGAGTGAATATTACCACACAGGGGTCTTCAGGGCGGGGCTGTTATCATACCTGTGATGTTTGGAGAAGGTCGGTCCATGTACATAAGATTTAAAGCAACTCCTAGTTTCATGGCGAGACGCTCAAAATGGCCGCCTCTCACGGGCACACACGTCGATGAAAACGAATTATTTATACAACTTTTAATCCCAAACATGTTTTCTATCCAGAGAACCTAAATTCAAGTCGGTCCGACAAAATCCCTCGGAGGAGTTCGACAAAGTACAACGTGTCAGAATCACACAAAATGGCGACTAAATTCAAAATGGTGGACTTCCTGTCGAGTTGACGTAACAGTGACTTTTATGTGCGTCCAGGTGTGATACACGTGTCCACCGGATGTCGTGAATTTAGGTAAATGTGGCCGCCGGGGCATCTCTGTAGGGGGCGCTCTCGAGCCGTTTGGCCACGCCCACTCATGACTCCACTAGAATACAAAAATTTGTGTATTCACTTTCATGAGTTTTTGAATATGATAAAACCTCCAAAAACGAAAATCCCTTTATGTAAGGAGAAGAAGAACGACCAAGAACGAGAACATTTTTATGCAACAACAGGGCTTCACACCGATGCTCGGTGCTCGGGCCCTTTCTCACCGATGCTCGGTGCTCGGACCCTTTCTCACCGATGCTCGGTGCTCGGGCCCTTTCTCACCGATGCTCGGTGCTCGGGCCCTTTCTCACCGATGCTCGGTGCTCGGGCCCTTTCTCACCGATGCTCGGTGCTCGGGCCCTTTCTCACCGATGCTCGGTGCTCGGGCCCTTTCTCACCGATGCTCGGTGCTCGGGCCCTTTCTCACCGATGCTCGGTGCTCGGACCCTTTCTCACCGATGCTCGGTGCTCGGGCCCTTTCTCACCGATGCTCGGTGCTCGGGCCCTTTCTCACCGATGCTCGGTGCTCGGGCCCTTTCTCACCGATGCTCGGTGCTCGGGCCCTAATAAGTAACTGTGCAAAGCAGCAAACTGCAGGAAACACAATGAGCTGAGAGCAGAGCGCCCTCCGATGGATGCTGGAGGACAGACACAGACTTCAAACAATGAAACAGCTGATGTGTTTTGAGGGACAGTGACACGTACAAAATCAAACATCATTATTTTTGATTCCTCGATGTGGATATCCAGGAAGAACTGTCACAGAATATTTCCAGACATTTGTGATGAATAATCAGAAGTGATGAGGATAAAACGACTCGCTGAGTAAATGCCAGTGAACTCATTAAAACACCTGTTAATGTGGGTGAAGAGTTTCAGAGATGCACAGTTGACCATTGAAGTGCGTCTGGTGGGAGGGGCTTAGGACAGAAGGGGGCGGGGCCGTGTTTTCCAGAACAGGAGCTTTGCAGGCTGCAGTTTGTTGGGTGAGATGGAGTCTGACTCAGACTGTTTGTTCTCTTCCAGACGACCGGCCTGGTCGGCCTGGCGGTGTCCCACAATCCCCACGAGGTGAGCAGCTGACGGAGAACGCAGCACGCAACACCTCAGACTCCATGTTTCACACCACGCAGAGCAGCGTGTGCCTCTTCATCACCATCACCATCACCTGTCACGGTGTACTGACTCTGCTCTTCCTCCCAGCGGCTGAGGATCCTCTACTCCAAGATCCTGGCGTCGCTGCAGACCATGCCGCAGGACGCCGCCTACAGGAAGTACACGGAGCAGCTGGTCAGCCAGAGGTTCAACCACGTGAAAACGGTCAGTGTGTTCGGACGGGCAGGTGGACGATGATGATGATGATGATGATGATGATGATGATGATGATGACCGCGGGAGGAAGAGTCTGAACGTACCTCTGTGTTCACAGGAGCCAGATGTTGAGAACCTGGAGAAGAAGATAAACGGAGGGCAGATTGAAGAAGTCATTTTCCAGGTAGGAAGTGTGACGCTACACACTACAGACACACTACAGACACACTACAGACACACTACACACTACAGACACACTACACACTACAGACACACTACACACTACAGACTACACACTACAGACACACTACAGACACACTACACACTACAGACACACTACAGACACACTACACACTACAGACACACTACAGACTACACACTACAGACTACACACTACAGACACACTACAGACTACACACTACAGACACACTACAGACACACTACAGACTACACACTACAGACACACTACACACTACAGACACACTACAGACTACAGACACACTACACACTACAGACACACTACAGACACACTACACACTACAGACACACTACAGACTACACACTACAGACTACACACTACAGACACACTACAGACTACACACTACAGACACACTACACACTACAGACACACTACAGACTACAGACACACTACACACTACAGACACACTACAGACACACTACACACTACAGACACACTACAGACTACACACTACAGACACACTACAGACTACAGACACACTACAGACTACAGACACACTACATACTACACACTACAGACACACTACACACTACACACTACAGACACACTACAGACTACAGACACACTACACACTACAGACACACTAAAGACTACAGACACACTACACACTACAGACACACTACAGACACACTACACACTACAGACACTACACACTACAGACACACGACACACTACAGACACACTACAGACTACAGACACACTACACACTACAGACACACTACAGACACACTACAGACTACACACTACAGACACACTACACACTACAGACACACTACAGACTACAGACACACTACACACTACAGACACACTACAGACACACTACACACTACAGACACACTACAGACTACACACTACAGACACACTACAGACTACAGACACACTACAGACTACAGACACACTACACACTACAGACACACTACAGACTACACACTACAGACACACTACACACTACAGACACACTACAGACTACAGACACACTACACACTACAGACACACTACACACTACAGACACACTAAAGACTACAGACACACTACACACTACAGACACACTACAGACACACTACACACTACAGACACTACACACTACAGACACACGACACACTACAGACACACTACAGACACACTACAGACTACAGACACACTACACACTACAGTCACACTACAGACACACTACAGACACACTACACACTACAGACTACAGACACACTACAGACACACTACAGACTACAGACACTACACACTACAGACGCACGACATACTACAGACAGACTACAGACACACTACACACTACAGACACACTACAGACTACAGACACACTACAGACACACTACAGACTACAGACACTACACACTACAGACACACGACACACTACAGACACACTACACACTACAGACACACGACACACTACAGACACACTACACACTACAGACACACTAAAGACTACAGACACACTACACACTACAGACACACTACACACTACAGACACACTACAGACACACTACAGACTACAGACACACTACACACTACAGACACACTACACACTACAGACTACAGACACACGACACACTACAGACACACTACATACTACAGACACTACAGACACACTACACACTACAGACACTACAGACTACAGACACACTACATACTACAGACACTACAGACACACTACAGACACACGACACACTACAGACACACTACAGACACACTACAGACTACAGACACACTACACACTACAGACACACTACAGACTACAGACACACTACAGACACACTACATACTACAGACACACTACATACTACAGACACACTACAGACACACTACACACTACAGACACACTACATACTAGACACTACAGACACACTACACACTACAGACACACTACAGACTACAGACACACTACACACTACAGACACACTAGACTACAGACACACTAGACTACAGACACACTGGACTACAGACACACTACAGACACACTACACACTACAGACACACTGGACTACAGACACACTACACACTACAGACACACTACACGCTACACACTACAGACACGCCACGGACTGAAGGACTGACCTCATGAAGGCTGTCCTTTAGTCCACCAGTGAGTCCTTCTGTTTCCTGTTGATGATGCTAGAAACAAGGTGTGTCTGTTAGAGGTCTTCAGTCTGAGAAGGGACAGTAGAATTCATGTAGAAAAAAACGACCTCTAGTGGCACTCGCTGGTACTGCAGCTTAAGACACTTCTGCATCGGAGGCTACGAACACTTTTATATCCAGTCTGTGGTTCTGAGCCACTTGGGTTTGGACTTGCCCAGATAAGAGGTGTGTTTTGTCCTTGTTGGTTGCAGGAACACTCAGTTTGTGCTTCATGTTGATCAGATCTGATGTGACGAGTCTGAGCGATGACTCAGTGAGATCTTTCTTCCCTCAGCTGATGAACATGAGTATTTCTTATTAACAGAGTGGGAGAGCGTTTATTTCAGATTTGAGAAGTGAGTTTTAGAAGAAGGATGCTGTTAGCTTGGTACGATGACTGGGAGCAGAGGAAACAGGCCGCCTGGCTCCACCCAGACGCCCTGAGGGCCGCCTGGCTCCACCCAGACGCCCTGAGGGCCGCATCACATGTTCAACAGCCTCCCAGCTGTGTGTGTGATAATAAGTGTGTGTGTGTGTGTGTGCAGGCGGAGTGTGAGCTGACTCTCTCCAGGAAGATGTCCGAGTGGAAACCCTGGGAGCCGCTGGTGGAGGAGCCCCCCCCCAACCAGTGGAAGTGGCCCATCTGAACATGTGTGTGATCTGTACCTCTGTTTCTCATGAAGTAACACAATAAAGTCCTGCAAACATTTATTCTCAGGAGTCATTGATGAGTGTGACAGACAGACAGAACATCACTGTTTTCTAGAGACCGTAGTCATGGTAACCAACCTGAACCTTCATACACATTTTTACAGCAGCAGAACTTTAGTAACATACTTTTTTTTTTTTTTTTTAAATCATATTCAGTTTAGTGACAAGATCATTCCAAGTCCCTCCACGTGACTGAGTCCAGGCTTCAGTTAAAAACCAGAACCGCCCTCCACCGCACCTCCACCTGTGTCCTCCTCAGGCTCCTCCTCAGGCTCCACCCCCATCTGTCAACCACTGGTGGCTCTCTGTAACAGCTGGAGCATGATGGGGTAGACGGGGGAGAACTCCTTCCCCTGCCGAGCCCGGACCGACTGCACGTAGGCCTCCAGAGCGCCCCTTAGTGGAGAACACGGAGAGGACGGGATCAGACCGAGTTCACACTGCAGACACATTCAGAGGTGGACAATTAATCATGAAGTGTGACACTGCTAACTTCTCAGCTCGCCTTGTTTTACTGCTACACAATAAAGAGGAAAAATAAAACAAATACTTAAAAAGTGGGAAAAATCCACAGAAGTTAAAATCCCTGAATCCTGACTCAATGTTGAGGAGTTTAATCTGTGGAAATGTGTCATGTTCAATAAGACCGTAAAAATTTCCAGTAAAAAAACATCTTGTGAAAATAACATAAAAACTAAGTGTTTATTTGAAGTTGAATTAAGACCAGAATCTGACTTCCTGTCATCTTCACCGAAGACATGACTAACATTAGAGGGTCGTTTTATTTAGAAAAACTGAGCTGTAAAAGATCAATTAAAATATCATCAGTTCAAATACAGAAGAGAAAACAAGACATTTTATTGGTTGATACCATTTTTCCCTTTCAGTTGAGTGTGACGTCTAAATGTTTTTGAATAATAATCAGTATAAAAACAACATTGAAGGTCGTACAGCTGTTTAATGTATTTGAATACTCACTGAAGTGTGAAACAACAGAAAAGGGAAGTTCTGAGTGAATGCTCGTAGTTAGACAACTTTCTGCTACATCACTGCACAACTAACGTCCTGTGTCGAAGGGATGGTTTCCTACAGGCTCAGGTACACAGGTGTGTGTGTGTGTGTGTGTGTGTGTGTGTGTGTGTGTGTGTGTGTGTGTGTGTGTGTGTGTCACCTGATGAGGCTGAGCCGGTCTCTCTCAGAGGGATGATCATCCAACCACTGGGAGTAGCGGGCGACGGACCACTCTGCTCTCTGTGGAGGAGACGCTGTCAGCTGCTGCAGTAACAAACACTGAAGTCTTCTGGATTCATTCTGTTACTACACATCCGTACTGGGAATAAACCAGCTGTGTGTGTGTGTGTGTGTGTGTGTGTGTGTGTGTGTGTGTGTGTGTGTACCTGGTGCGGTGTCTTGAGTTCAGGGGGTGCTCTGGTGAACAGGAAGTGGATCAGGGTGCTGAAGGGGATCAGGTCTCCAACAGCTGGACTGTTTGCGACCATTTCGCTGGTCTGAAACAGGAACGGCCTGAAACACACAACATATATCATGCATACAACATACATACATAAATGCATCATACATACATGCATAATACATACAAACATTATACATGCATAATACATACATCATACATACATATATCATACATGCATCATACATGCATATATACAGTGGTGTGAAAAAGTGTTTGCCTCCTTCCTGATTTCTTATTTTTTGTATGTTTGTCACACTTAAATGTTTCAGATCATCAAACAAACAAAAAAACAATCCAAACCCACATGGCCCTGTGTGAAAAAGTGTTCTTCAAAATGAAGACTTTGGAGTGGCCTAGTCAAAGTCCTGACCTGAATCCTATTGGTTAGGTTAGGTTAGGTAGTTACTTTATTAATCCCCGAGGGGAAATTTTTTCGCTACAGCAGCATACAGAAGCAATAAGATAATAATGATCTCCTGTATCTGGAATGATCTCCTGTATCAGGAATGATCTCCTGTATCAGGAATGATCTCCTGTATCTGGAATGATCTCCTGTATCAGGAATGATCTCCTGTATCAGGAATGATCTCCTGTATCTGGAATGATCTCCTGTATCTGGAATGATCTCCTGTATCAGGAATGATCTCCTGTATCTGGAATGATCTCCTGTATCTGGAATGATCTCCTGTATCTGGAATGATCTCCTGTATCAGGAATGATCTCCTGTATCAGGAATGATCTCCTGTATCAGGAATGATCTCCTGTATCAGGAATGATCTCCTGTATCAGGAATGAATGATCTCCTGTATCAGGAATGATCTCCTGTATCAGGAATGATCTCCTGTATCAGGAATGATCTCCTGTATCAGGAATGATCTCCTGTATCTGGAATGAATGATCTCCTGTATCAGGAATGATCTCCTGTATCAGGAATGATCTCCTGTATCTGGAATGAATGATCTCCTGTATCAGGAATGATCTCCTGTATCAGGAATGATCTCCTGTATCAGGAATGATCTCCTGTATCAGGAATGATCTCCTGTATCAGGAATGAATGATCTCCTGTATCAGGAATGATCTCCTGTATCAGGAATGATCTCCTGTATCAGGAATGATCTCCTGTATCAGGAATGATCTCCTGTATCAGGAATGATCTCCTGTATCAGGAATGATCTCCTGTATCTGGAATGAATGATCTCCTGTATCAGGAATGATCTCCTGTATCAGGAATGATCTCCTGTATCTGGAATGAATGATCTCCTGTATCAGGAATGATCTCCTGTATCAGGAATGATCTCCTGTATCTGGAATGATCTCCTGTATCTGGAATGATCTCCTGTATCAGGAATGATCTCCTGTATCAGGAATGATCTCCTGTATCTGGAATGATCTCCTGTATCTGGAATGATCTCCTGTATCTGGAATGATCTCCTGTATCAGGAATGATCTCCTGTATCAGGAATGATCTCCTGTATCTGGAATGATCTCCTGTATCTGGAATGATCTCCTGTATCAGGAATGATCTCCTGTATCAGGAATGATCTCCTGTATCTGGAATGATCTCCTGTATCAGGAATGATCTCCTGTATCAGGAATGATCTCCTGTATCTGGAATGATCTCCTGTATCTGGAATGATCTCCTGTATCAGGAATGATCTCCTGTATCTGGAATGATCTCCTGTATCTGGAATGATCTCCTGTATCTGGAATGATCTCCTGTATCAGGAATGATCTCCTGTATCAGGAATGATCTCCTGTATCAGGAATGAATGATCTCCTGTATCAGGAATGATCTCCTGTATCAGGAATGATCTCCTGTATCAGGAATGATCTCCTGTATCAGGAATGATCTCCTGTATCTGGAATGAATGATCTCCTGTATCAGGAATGATCTCCTGTATCAGGAATGATCTCCTGTATCTGGAATGAATGATCTCCTGTATCAGGAATGATCTCCTGTATCAGGAATGATCTCCTGTATCAGGAATGATCTCCTGTATCAGGAATGATCTCCTGTATCAGGAATGATCTCCTGTATCAGGAATGAATGATCTCCTGTATCAGGAATGATCTCCTGTATCAGGAATGATCTCCTGTATCAGGAATGATCTCCTGTATCAGGAATGATCTCCTGTATCAGGAATGATCTCCTGTATCAGGAATGATCTCCTGTATCTGGAATGAATGATCTCCTGTATCAGGAATGATCTCCTGTATCAGGAATGATCTCCTGTATCTGGAATGAATGATCTCCTGTATCAGGAATGATCTCCTGTATCAGGAATGATCTCCTGTATCTGGAATGATCTCCTGTATCTGGAATGATCTCCTGTATCAGGAATGATCTCCTGTATCAGGAATGATCTCCTGTATCAGGAATGATCTCCTGTATCTGGAATGATCTCCTGTATCTGGAATGATCTCCTGTATCTGGAATGATCTCCTGTATCAGGAATGATCTCCTGTATCAGGAATGATCTCCTGTATCAGGAATGATCTCCTGTATCTGGAATGATCTCCTGTATCTGGAATGCTCTCCTGTATCTGGAATGATCTCCTGTATCTGGAATGATCTCCTGTATCAGGAATGATCTCCTGTATCAGGAATGATCTCCTGTATCTGGAATGAATGATCTCCTGTATCAGGAATGATCTGCTGTATCAGGAATGATCTCCTGTATCAGGAATGATCTCCTGTATCTGGAATGCTCTCCTGTATCTGGAATGATCTCCTGTATCTGGAATGATCTCCTGTATCAGGAATGATCTCCTGTATCAGGAATGATCTCCTGTATCTGGAATGAATAATCTCCTGTATCAGGAATGATCTCCTGTATCAGGAATGATCTCCTGTATCTGGAATGATCTCCTGTATCTGGAATGATCTCCTGGGGTGCTGAGTGTACATTAATGAGAAATAAAATGAACTTTTTTGATTTTAGCAAATGGCTGCAATGAAACAAAGAGTGAAAAATGTAAAGGGGTCTGAATACTTTCCGTACCCACTGTATATCACACATACATCATACATCAGACAAACATTATTGGTTTTTATAAAAACACAACAACGTTTCTGACATATCTGGTGAAGTTCTGCTTTGTTTGAGCGTCATCATATCTTCACTTCGTTCTGCCTTCACAGCAGAACTTCAGCTCTCCATCAGCTCCACACAGGTGAAGATTCACCTGTAGGGGGCAGCACCTAGTGGCAGGACAACATCCAGTATGTCCCTGTACATACTATGTTAATGTAGGAGAC
>NW_027185352.1:1115596-1135596 GCF_022577435.1 Embiotoca jacksoni | reverse complement strand
CACACAGGAGAGTTAACACACAGGAGAGTTAACACACAATAGAGTTAACACACAATAGAGTTAACACACAATAGAGTTAACACAATAGAGTTAACACACAGGAGAGTTAACACACAATAGAGTTAACACACAATAGAGTTAACACAATAGAGTTAACACACAGGAGAGTTAACACACAATAGAGTTAACACAATAGAGTTAACACAATAGAGTTAACACACAATAGAGTTAACACACAGGAGAGTTAACACACAGGAGAGTTAACACACAATAGAGTTAACACACAATAGAGTTAACACACAATAGAGTTAACACACAATAGAGTTAACACACAGGAGAGTTAACACACAATAGAGTTAACACAATAGAGTTAACACAATAGAGTTAACACACAATAGAGTTAACACACAGGAGAGTTAACACACAGGAGAGTTAACACACAGGTTAACAACCTTTTCCAGGTTTTACATACATGAAGTTAGACCTTTCTGTATTGTTGTATTTCTTCTTTCTACGTCTGACTCTCCTTATTCTCATATTATTCGCTTATTGAGGCTCTTCTTTTCCAAATTGCTTTAATATACAGGCACATATGTTCATGTTCAGATTGGTATCATACATTGAAATACAGATAAGTGTGTATAATTCTGCTTTCTAAAAGGTAAAAGTGAGATGTTCCTGAGCAGTTGTGATCATGATGGCAGAAAGCTTCCCGTCCACACGCCTCGTTACTACCGCTTCATTTATAGCTGCAGAGCTACAGGACCGGAGGCGAGGCCGCCACCCAGAGCAGAGACGCCGGTTATACGGAGGTGTGAAAGCACTCCGAGCAGAGAGAACTACAGATGCAGGCTGTGGACGGATGGAGACGAGGAGACAGGAAGCACATGGGGGGCTGTGGAAGCATTTCATTTCATGTGCAGCTGTGGGGTCGTCAGCATCAACAGCTGCAGGTCAGCTGGGAACTCTTTTCAAACCGTTCTTCAAACATAACATGATTATTGTTTGGATTGTCGGACACATATAACGCTGAACAATTCAGCTGATTTTAAAAAAAAATTAATAAAAAAATGCAGGTTAAAACTCTCCAAAGAAGAAACCAGATAGAAACATGATCCAGAAACACCGCCGCCTTCTCTGGACCGAGATCATTGAAGATGGACTGAGGTGAAGTGGACAACTGTCCTGAGGTCTGATGGATCACAATCTGAGATTCTGTTTGTTTCAACATTTTATGTTGTCTTTGGTCTATTAGAAATTAAATATGAGTTTACATGATTTGCAAATCATTGCATTCTTATTTTATGTACATTTTACACAGTGTCCCAACTTTTTTGGAAAGAGTTGTAATACATTATATTGGTGAGAATTGATAAGACCACTCAGTGGTCATGAATTTAGACTTGAACAGGAAAACAGGTCGTTTTATTTAAATTAATTTCTGCTTTTATTAAGTTACAAACAGAAAGAAATATGACATTCATTAAGCTACGTTGCCATTTGATGGTACATGTCCTCATCAGTCATCCAGCAGGACAAACAAACACGTGATCACAGAGGACAGCAGCAGGGATATGTCTCTCTCTGAGGACCAGACTCCAGATAAGACTTCTCTGTCTGAATAAAACTAGAGGAACCATTTATGTGGACAGAAAATGAAGCCTCCACTGTGAGAAATGAGAGCAGCAGTGGATGGTCTTTAATGACTGACAGCAGCTGGATTATCTGTGTGATTACTGCTGCAGGCAGCGGCTGTCAGCGAGCGCTCGTCTCTAATGGACAGGAGACAACGGCCTTCAGGTTGGAGAGCAGAAAAGAAGGTTAATAAGAAGTTTGTCTGGATCTTGAACATCAATTAGACCAAAATACTGTGACTATCCCGTCTGATATGCAGCTCGTGGATACACACTGTCCCTGTGAGATCATCTGATCCCTGAATGGAGCTCTCTGGGGTCCTGCATGTGAAGCTCTGATGTGGAAACGGCTGCAGAAACCTGGAAGTGCTGCAGTGATTTCTCAGGATGCTGCTCTAAATGACTGAGTGACACATCTGTGTGGAGAGCCACACTGCAACACTGCAACACTACACAACAGCACACACCTTCAGGGTGACTGGACTTCATCAGACAGACCGTGTTCAGGTGTGTTCCTACCTTGGTGACAGCCTGCTGCAGACGGTACAGAGAGTTGACCACAGACACGTTCCTCCTCTGACCCTCCGTTAGTGGACCGATCACCTGACTGGCATCACCTTGAGTACACAGCTGCAGACAGGGGGGGGTGTTGACGTTGGTTTACCTCCATCTGAACGGCATTAACTCCTTCACTGTGTGGTAGACGCACTCATCAGTGTACCCACCAGCTGTTCAGACTTGACACAGAAGAGCTGGACGGTCTTGGCGGCGTTCTTGGCTACAGCCAGAGAGAGGTTTGGGTCCACCGAGGCCACATTCAGCTCACTGCAAACAAAAACAAACCAAATCTGTTCATGTAGTAGAACCTGCAGCCTTCATACAGTGTCTGCAGTTAACAGCACGCATCATGTTTGTATCTGGAATGACTCAGCCCGTATGGTTGTTAAATATGAGAACCAATTATGTTCTCAAATCCTGTGAGAAAGGAACAGTGAGGACATAATGAAGAGAAACTACAGACTGTATAAAAATGTTTCCGGTTTGAAAAAAGAAGCCAATGCAGAAGTGCTGAAATGCAACACCACTGAGGGCCACTAGGGGCTGGCTCCAAAAGACAACCATTGAAAAAGCATCAAGTTCTCTCTTGGAATATAAAGTCAGTAAATGTTTTCCACAAGTCATCATTATGTCAGAAGATAAATTCCCTCCTTCTGATCAGTGTTCTGGTGGTTCTTCTGGAAATAATTCATCATTCATTACATATTACAACTCACACAGATATGTTTGGGGCTGGTTGATTGACAAGTCTGGAATGGCAGTCAGGTTTACAGTCAGAGCAACCATCAACCATCAGTGAGGTCATCAACCATCAGTGAGGTCATCAACTATCAGTGAGGTCATCAACCATCAGTGATGGAAGTCACATGGAAGTTGAATGGGAGTCTCTTTTATATCCAGTCTGTGTTTTATATCCAGTCTGTGTTTTATATCCAGTCTGTAGTTTTATATTCAGTCTGTAGTTTTATATCTAGTCTGTAGTTTTATGTCCAGTCTGTAGTTTTATAACCAGTCTGTAGTTTTATATCCAGTCTGTGTTTTATATCCAGTCTGTAGTTTTATATTCAGTCTGTAGTTTTATATTCAGTCTGTAGTTTTATATTCAGTCTGTGTTTTATATCCAGTCTGTGTTTTATATCCAGTCTGTAGTTTTATATCCAGTCTGTGTTTTATATCCAGTCTGTAGTTTTATATCCAGTCTGTGGTTTTATATCCAGACTGTAGTTTTATATCCAGCCTGGGTTTTATATCCAGTCTGTAGTTTTATATCCAGACTGTAGTTTTATATCCAGCCTGTGTTTTATATCCAGTCTGTAGTTGTATATCCAGTCTGTGTTTTATATCCAGTCTGTTTTATATCCAGTCTGTAGTTTTATATCCAGTCTGTAGTTTTATATCCAGTCTGTAGTTTTATATCCAGTCTGTAGTTTTATATCCAGTCTGTAGTTTTATATACAGTCTGTAGTTTTATATTCAGTCTGTAGTTTTATATTCAGTCTGTAGTTTTACATCCAGTCTGTAGTTTTATATCCAGTTTGTGATCAGATTTCAGAAACCAACAGGTGACCAGTATAAACTATGAATAACACATTATTTCTAGAATAAGTCCTGCTCATTGAAGTCATCCCCTCATCCAGTTTGTTTCTGCTTCGTTGCTCCGTGTTTGTTTCAATTCCCTGGAATCACCACTGTTACGTCCTTCAGTATCAACTCCCAGTGTGTGTCCTGCTGTTTCACCGAAACGTCTGCCATGTGCGTTGTTTTGATAAAAATATAAAAAATGGGTTCAATCTGTCGTTACGTCTTTTTTAGAATCAGTTACGGAGGAAAAGCCTTCAATGTGCACCAGACACGAACTCAGCTGTTTTTAAATGTTTTTGTCTCCTTCATGCTGCTTTTCTCATCACTGTGCCATCATCTCGATTTGACGTTTGTTAATGAAAAGTGCTTTGACTTTAACGAGAGACAAATTCCGCCATGGTTGACATTTCAACTGAGAATATAAGAATATGTCAGAGAGGATGAATAAAATCTGTAGCAGTAACTTATAGTCTCTCACTTCTACATAGAAACTAATACGTTGTCAGGAAGCCGTCCAGACTGCAGGGACACGGAGCCGCCGGATGATGTGTGTTTCTGAGTCCTTCACCTCTACGACGTGTTGGACCACAGGACAGAGCATGTCTATGGTCACATACGTCTCCATCATCTCCATCATCTCCACCCACCGGATGTTATACAGATTTTCCATTTGCACACAGAATGAATGTGACTTCCTGTAAATGTCAGTTGAGCTCCGACTGAACAGACGACCGCATCACGTGTGTGTAGTGATGAAAACACCGTCACCTTCCTCAAACTCACCGAAGCACCACGTGGGTTTCTATCATTTCTCTTTGGATGACATCATCTAAGTGTTTTCTTCTGCAGTGTTTGAACAGCACCTCGCCTGCTGACATTCATTTGACTGAAACTTGAACTTCTGTCCATTTTCTATGAAACCAGTAAAAAGAATAGATGTGTTTTATTTCAGGCTGCTGTGTCTGTTTGTCCGGTTAAAACCGAAGAGTCCCACTGAACAGCTCCCTGCTGATCAGTTTCTAACGTTTTTTTTCAGAAACAAACAAACGGTCTTGGGGACGTCCATTCAGGGAAACGGACCTCATCACCACGTATTCATCCGCTCGCTGGTCAGCAAGACAAAGCTTGAATATCATTCATCGAGGGTAGATCACAGAGACTACTGCTGGTGCACGGAGCAGCAGGAAGATAAAACCCTGATGAGTGACGGCTGCACATTTCATCTGTTGATCCTCATCAGTTGCTGAGCTGTGTTGGAGCAGGACTCCATCCAGCGGCCTGCTGGCAGCATCAGTGACTGCTGATGGACTGAAGGAGGTTCGCTGCCTTCTTTTACTCTGAAGCAGCATGAACTGACTGTTGATGGATTCCTGCGGATCCAGAAGTTTCAGACTACGTCCTCACATCTGAACGGACTTCTCTGGAAGCTGTAAATTTATAGTAACTAAAGATAGAAATGTTCTCTGGATGAAACAAATCCTGGAAGTAAAATCCTTCCAACATGTCGACACACCATCCAGCGGCTATGTGGAGCGGCAGTGAGTTGTGTACTTGCTGAAGAAGTTGCGTTGCGTTGTGTTGCATTGTGTTGTGTTGCATTGCGTTGTGTTGCATTGTGTTGTGTTGTGTTGCATTGTGTTGTGTTGCATTGCATTGTTACATTGTGTTGCGTTGTGTTGTGTACCTGTTGATGGTGTTGTGTTGCGTTGTGCTGCATTGCATTGTGTTGCATTGTGTTGCGTTGTGTTGCGTACCTGCTGGTGTTGTGTTGTGTTGCGTTGCATTGTGTTGTGTTGTGTTGCGTTGTATTGTGTTGTGTTGCGTTGTGTTGCGTCGTGTTGCGTTGTATTGTGTTGTGTTGCGTTGCATTGTGTTGTGTTGTGTTGCATTGTGTTGCATACCTGCTGATGGTGTTGCGTTGCATTGTGTTGCATTGTGTTGCGTTGCATTGTGTTGCGTTGTGTTGCGTACCTGCTGATGGTGTTGCGTTGTGTTGCATTGTGTTGCATTGTGTTGCGTTGTGTTGCATACCTGCTGATGGTGTTGCGTTGCACTGTGTTGCATTGTGTTGCGTTGCGTTGTGTTGCGTTGTGTTGCGTTGCATTGTGTTGCGTTGCGTCGTGTTGCATTGCATTGTGTTGCATTGTGTTGCATTGTGTTGCGTACCTGCTGATGGTGTTGCGTTGTGTTGTGTTGCGTACCTGCTGATGGTGTTGCGTTGTGTTGCTTTTTTGTGTTGCATTGTGTTGCGTTGTGTTGTGTACCTGCTGATGGTGTTGCGTTGTGTTGTGTTGCGTACCTGCTGATGGTGTTGCGCTGCGTTGCATTGTGTTGTGTTGTGTTGTGTACCTGCTGATGGTGTTGCGTTGTGTTGTGTTGCGTACCTGCTGATGGTGTTGCGTTGTGTTGTGTTGTGTTGCGTTGTGTTGCATACCTGTTGATGGTGTTGCGTTGGGTTGTGTTGCGTTGTGTTGCTTTGTGTTGCATTGCATTGTGTTGCGTTGTGTTGCATATCTGCTGATGGTGTTGCATTGGGTTGCGTTGTGTTGCTTTGTGTTGCATTGCATTGTGTTTGTGTTGTTTTGCGTTGTGTTGCATTGTGTTGCTTTGTGTTGCGTTGCATTGTGTTGCGTTGTGTTGCATTGTGTTGCTTTGTGTTGCATTGTGTTGCGTTGTGTTGCTTTGTGTTGTGTTGCTTTGTGTTGCATTGTGTTGCTTTGTGTTCTATTGTGTTGCTTTGTGTTGCGTTGCATTGTGTTTCGTACCTGCTGATGGTGTTGCGTTGTGTTGTGTACCTGCTGATGGTGTTGCATTGTGTTGTGTTGTGTACCTGCTGATGGTGTTGCGCTGCGTTGTATTGTGTTGTGTACCTGCTGATGGTGTTGTGTTGTGTTGTGTACCTGCTGATGGTGTTGTGTTGTGTACCTGCTGATGGTGTTGCGCTGTGTTGTGTTGTGTACCTGCTGATGGTGTTGCGCTGCGTTGTGTTGTGTACCTGCTGATGGTGTTGCGCTGCGTTGTGTTGTGTTGTGTACCTGCTGATGGTGTTGTGTTGTGTTGTGTTGTGTACCTGCTGATGGTGTTGTGTTGTGTACCTGCTGATGGTGTTGCGCTGCGTTGTGTTGTGTTGTGTACCTGCTGATGGTGTTGCGCTGCGTTGTGTTGTGTTCCTGCTGATGGTGTTGCGTTGTGTTGTGTTGTGTACCTGCTGATGGTGTTGCGTTGTGTTGTGTACCTGCTGATGGTGTTGCGTTGCGTTGTGTTGTGTACCTGCTGATGGTGTTGCGTTGTGTTGTGTTGTGTACCTGCTGATGGTGTTGCGTTGTGTTGTGTACCTGCTGATGGTGTTGTGTTGTGTTGTGTTGTGTACCTGCTGATGGTGTTGTGTTGTGTACCTGCTGATGGTGTTGCGTTGCACTGTGTTGCATTGTGTTGCGTTGTGTTGCGTTGCATTGTGTTGCGTTGCATTGTGTTGCGTCGTGTTGCATTGCATTGTGTTGTGTTGCATTGTGTTGCGTACCTGCTGATGGTGTTGCGTTGTGTTGTGTTGCGTACCTGCTGATGGTGTTGCGTTGTGTTGCTTTTTTGTGTTGCATTGTGTTGCGTTGTGTTGTGTACCTGCTGATGGTGTTGCGCTGCGTTGCATTGCGTTGTGTTGTGTTGTGTTGTGTACCTGCTGATGGTGTTGCGTTGTGTTGTGTTGCGTACCTGCTGATGGTGTTGCGTTGTGTTGTGTTGCGTTGTGTTGCATACCTGCTGATGGTGTTGCGTTGGGTTGTGTTGCGTTGTGTTGCATACCTGCTGATGGTGTTGTGTTGCGTTGTGTTGCTTTGTGTTGCATTGCGTTGTGTTGCGTTGTGTTGCATACCTGCTGATGGTGTTGCATTGGGTTGCGTTGTGTTGCTTTGTGTTGCATTGCATTGTGTTGTGTTGCATTGTGTTGCTTTGTGTTGCGTTGCATTGTGTTGCGTTGCATTGTGTTGCTTTGTGTTGCATTGTGTTGCATTGTGTTGCTTTGTGTTGCATTGTGTTGCTTTGTGTTCTATTGTGTTGCTTTGTGTTGCGTTGCATTGTGTTGCGTTGCATTGTGTTTCGTACCTGCTGATGGTGTTGCGTTGTGTTGTGTTGTGTACCTGCTGATGGTGTTGCGTTGTGTTGTGTTGTGTACCTGCTGATGGTGTTGCGCTGCGTTGTATTGTGTTGTGTACCTGCTGATGGTGTTGCGCTGCGTTGTGTTGTGTTGTGTACCTGCTGATGGTGTTGCGCTGCGTTGTGTTGTGTTGTGTACCTGCTGATGGTGTTGTGTTGTGTACCTGCTGATGGTGTTGCGCTGTGTTGTGTTGTGTACCTGCTGATGGTGTTGCGCTGCGTTGTGTTGTGTTGTGTACCTGCTGATGGTGTTGCGCTGCGTTGTGTTGTGTTGTGTACCTGCTGATGGTGTTGTGTTGTGTTGTGTACCTGCTGATGGTGTTGTGTTGTGTACCTGCTGATGGTGTTGCGCTGCGTTGTATTGTGTTGTGTACCTGCTGATGGTGTTGCGCTGCGTTGTGTTGTGTTGTGTACCTGCTGATGGTGTTGTGCTGCGTTGTGTTGTGTACCTGCTGATGGTGTTGTGTTGTGTTGTGTACCTGCTGATGGTGTTGTGTTGTGTACCTGCTGATGGTGTTGCGTTGTGTTGTGTTGTGTACCTGCTGATGGTGTTGCGCTGCGTTGTGTTGTGTTGTGTACCTGCTGATGGTGTTGCGTTGTGTTGTGTTGTGTACCTGCTGATGGTGTTGCGTTGTGTTGTGTACCTGCTGATGGTGTTGCGTTGCGTTGTGTTGTGTACCTGCTGATGGTGTTGCGTTGTGTTGTGTTGTGTACCTGCTGATGGTGTTGCGTTGTGTTGTGTACCTGCTGATGGTGTTGTGTTGTGTTGTGTACCTGCTGATGGTGTTGTGTTGTGTTGTGTTGTGTACCTGCTGATGGTGTTGTGTTGTGTACCTGCTGATGGTGTTGTGTTGTGTTGTGTTGTGTTGTGTACCTGCTGATGGTGTTGTGTTGTGTTGTGTACCTGCTGATGGTGTTGTGTTGTGTTGTGTTGTGTTGTGTACCTGCTGATGGTGTTGTGTTGTGTTGTGTTGTGTACCTGCTGATGGTGTTGTGTTGTGTTGTGTTGTGTACCTGCTGATGGTGTTGTGTTGTGTTGTGTACCTGCTGATGGTGTTGTGTTGTGTTGTGTTGTGTACCTGCTGATGGTGTTGTGTTGTGTTGTGTACCTGCTGATGGTGTTGTGTTGTGTTGTGTTGTGTACCTGCTGATGGTGTTGTGTTGTGTTGTGTTGTGTTGTGTACCTGCTGATGGTGTTGTGTTGTGTTGTGTTGTGTTGTGTTGTGTTGTGTACCTGCTGATGGTGTTGTGTTGTGTTGTGTTGTGTTGTGTTGTGTTGTGTTGTGTACCTGCTGATGGTGTTGTGTTGTGTTGTGTTGTGTTGTGTTGTGTACCTGCTGATGGTGTTGTGTTGTGTTGTGTTGTGTTGTGTTGTGTTGTGTACCTGCTGATGGTGTTGTGTTGTGTTGTGTTGTGTTGTGTACCTGCTGATGGTGTTGTGTTGTGTTGTGTTGTGTTGTGTACCTGCTGATGGTGTTGTGTTGTGTTGTGTTGTGTTGTGTACCTGCTGATGGTGTTGTGTTGTGTTGTGTTGTGTTGTGTACCTGCTGATGGTGTTGTGTTGTGTTGTGTTGTGTTGTGTACCTGCTGATGGTGTTGTGTTGTGTTGTGTTGTGTTGTGTTGTGTACCTGCTGATGGTCTTGATGATGCTGTCCAGCTCGTCGTTGGATGGAGGGTTGCGACCTCCGAGAGGAAACACCAGGTTGATGGGATCAAACAGACGGGACAGAGACTTGGACAGATACGCTGACTCGTAGGGATGGAGTGAGTCCTTCAGAGACTTCTCTGGACTACACACACACACACACACACACACACACACACACACACACACACACACACAGAGACACACACACACACACACACACACATGAAGAGAGAAACACAGTCAGAAACAAAGAGACATGATTATTGTGTTGTTGAAGTATTTACAGGTCAGAAATGTTTGAGGAAGCATTCTGACTGATGTGGAAGTTTATCCTTTAAAACGGCTCCATTTCAGATCTGTCATGATGTTATGACAACAGAAATCCGTCCTCTGTCTCTGGTGGACATAATGTCCTCTAATTGTCTCCAATATTTGTGCTGACATTTATTAATGGAGCAGTTATACTGGAGACACAAGAGGAAGCAAAATGCCACCATGTCTCATCCTATTACTATTCACTGCAGACGTGTGTGTGTGTGTGTGTGTGTGTGTGTGTGTGTGTGTGTGTGTCCACTGTATTCATCATCATTATCCAATAAGAGTTGAGACAGAAGAGATCCAGCTATGAGGTCACATGACTCGTCTCTCCTAAGATGGAGTTGTGTGTCTGTCGTGCTGCATTAAAACCTTCTGTAACGTTTGTTTTGCAGGATAACTGACGGGGATGTGTGTGTGTGTGTGTGTGTGCGCACACAATAAGGACTTCTTCACTCTCCTACTACGACTGTAGTTGAAGTTTAATGAGTGACAGTTTCAGAAGCAGGAACAGGATTTAATGGGATATCTGGATGATATATCTGAGAAGTTTATTGGAGCAGTGAATCTTTATTTATTTATTTCACCATCACTACTTTTTGAGTCAAATATCAGGTACTTGCATATTTATTATATTTTATATAATATCTAATAGAATATTGTTACTACTTATAAATATATATATATATATACACACAAATATATACCTCTTACATTTATACTATATTTATTTTTTCTGTACATTTATACTATACTATACTGTATTATATATATTTATGTACCCTATGCACATCACTGATGTGTAATTTCTGTGTAATATACAATATATCCTGGAAATGTACAATTAACAAAACACTTTTCATCACCTCCATGCAATAATGATGTTTTTCTTTACATTCACTGTACATATCGAGGTGTATTTATTTATTTTGTGTATATTACTTGTGTGTATGTATTTATACTTTGGTTTTTAATTTTTTTAAATTTCTAAATTTTATTCTATTCTTTTTTATGGCTTGCATATTTGTAATTTTGTCTACTTTTCTTTTTCCTACCTGTATTCTTGAGATGTTGTGACGACTACATTTTCCCACTGTTGGACAAACAAAGTCTTATCTCATTTCATCTGATCATATCTCATCATCTTATATCTCATCATATCTCATCTCATATCATCATATCTCATCTCATCACATCTCATCCCATCATATCTCATCATCTTATATCTCATCATATCTCATCTCATATCATCATATCCCATCTCATCACATCTCATCTCATCATGTCTCATCTCATCTCATCATATCATCTCATATCTCATCATATCTCATCATCTCATCACATCTCAACATATTTCATATCTCATCTCATATCTCATCATATCTAATCATCTCATATCTCATCACATCTCATATCTCATCATATCATCTCATCACATCTCATATCTCATCTCATCATCTCATCTCATCATATCATCTCATATCTCATCACATCTCATATCTCATCATACCATCTCATCACATCTCATCATATCATCTCATCACATCTCATATCTCATCATCTCATATCATCTCATCTCATCACATCTCATCATATCTCATCACATCTCATATCTCATCATATCATCTCATCACATCTCATCATATCATCTCATATCTCATCACATCGCATAGCTCATCATATCATCTCATCACATCTCATATCTCATCATCTAATTTCATCTCATCTCATCACATCTCATCATATCATCTCATATCTCATCACATCTCATATCTCATCATATCATCTCATCTCATATCTCCTCATATCATCTCATCTCATATCTCATCATATCTCTACATCTCATATCTCATCTCATCTCATCATATCATCTCATATCTCATATAATCTCATCATCTCATCTCATCTCATCATAGCATCTCATCATAATCTCATCATATCATTTCATATATCTTATATCTCATCATATCTCATATCTCATCACATCATCTCATAGCTCATCATATCATCTCATCGCATCTCATATCTCATCTCATATCATCTCATCACATCTCATCATATCATCTCATATCTCATCACATCTCATATCTCATCATATCATCTCATCTCCATCTCATCTCATATCTCATCATATCTCTACATCTCATATCTCATCTGATCACATCATATCAACTCATCTCATCATATCTCATATCTCATCATATCATCTAATCACATCATATCTCATATCTCATATTATCTCATCACATCTCATCTCATCATATCTCATATCATCTCATCATATCATCTCATCTCATCATAGCATCTCATATCATAATCTCATCATATCATTTCATATATCTTATATCTCATCATATCTCATATCTCATCACATCATCTCATAGCTCATCTGATTATATCTCATGTCATGTCATCTCATCTCATCATACACGTTTTTCTGACCACTAGTGAGTTTCTGTGATTTGAACATTGACCTGTAACTTGAACAGAAAACTCAAATTTGGTGTCAAATTTTTGGGGAACAGAAAGAAGTTGCAGGCAGTGAAATGCTGGTGAGAGTGGAGGAGGAAAAACTCGCTGCCTCCGTTCCATCTAAATGTTCACGAAAGAAATATCTCTGTATTCATGTTGCAGGACAGGAAACAGGAATGTAGTGAACATGTGAACCACCTTCTGAATGAGAGCAGCTAGCTGCTAATGCTAATGCTAGGTGAGCAGGACAGACAGAGAGACAGACAGAGAGACAGACAGAGAGACAGCGGTTGTGTTCACACAGTTTTTAGAAATGTTAACTTTAACTGGACTTTCTCATTAACCGCGACAAAGACCAGAATTACACCTGTAACCATGGTAACAGCTGGAGCCTCAACATGCTTGGAAGATATGAAAGTGGGTCGTCAAATATGAATATATATATAAAATGTGACAAAAAACAATTTTTTTTTTGACAAAATATCAAAACTAGCATCAACAGCTAAATTACCAGCAGAAAGAATAAAATCAGAAATGAAGCTGTTTCAGTCTGTTTTTTGATATTTGAAGTGATGTTTCAGCAAAGCTGAGACAGAAAGAGTCCATCACACTCAGCTAAGTTGAGTGAAGGGATGAAACTAAATGCAGTCTGACCTCAACACTGCAGAAAGCTCCGACCTGCAGGATCGCAGGTGACCAAACCTCTTTTACAGGTTTTACTCTGCATGTTCACTTCTAACTGAACGTGTCACTCGTGTGACTCGAAACAAACACAACAACAACATGTTCAAACTAAACTAGTCCAGCCTGATTGACGGCGAACAGAAACCTCTGGTGTGATCACACAGACTCCGACTGTGTTGCTGTGCGCTCACTTGTAGTCCTGTTTCCCGTGTATGAACAGGTCCTGGTTGTCCGTCTCCGCAGCGCTGATGTCCAGAGACTTGTCCAGCCCTCCGCTGCTCGTCAGCGCCCCCTGCAGGCTGGCGCTGTACTGCTGCAAGCGGCGCCACAGCTCATTGTAGAGCCGCAGCAGTTTAGGATACTCTCCTTCAAAGGCCTGCTTCAGGAAGGACGAGGCTGCAGACAGAAAGAAACACACCACGGGAGCAGTGAGACGTTCAAATGGAAAGCTGTGGACATTTTAGAGCTTTTTATATCCTACAGACAACTTGTCATGAACAACAGGACCGTGACTGTTTCCAGACTCTCAGTGAGATGAGAGGATTGAAATGTGTGCATCATTACAGAGCTGGAATCAGAACCAACCATCAACCATCAGTGATGTCATCCACCATCAGTGATGTCATCATCCATCAGTGATGTCATCGTTGGTTTGTGAACGTTATGAATCCTCCAGTTCAGATTCTGTCCGTCACCATCTTTGCTAGTTCAGAGCGGTTTGAAGCAGGAAGTGACCATATTTGGACGAGCTGGGGGAGGAGCCAGCGGTGGATCTGACCGATCTGATTGGAAACCTGACGATACTACGTCCCGCCCACCGATAGCTGTAACCTGACTGCACCACAGGCCTGTCAATCAAACAGACACGCCCCCAAAAACAGGTCTTCTTGAATCTTCTTTTCTAATGAATGAGGGATTATTTTCAGATGGACCTCCAGAAAACTAATAAGAAGGAGTGACTTTAGCTAACAACACCGAGATAACTGATGGACACATTTTATTCACTTTGGATTTGATGAGGACATGATTAGCCTAGCTTAGCAACAATCAAAAATGGGTTTACATGATTTGCAAATCATGGCATTGTTTTTATTTACATTTTACATCGCATCCAAACTTTATTTTGAAACGGGGTTGTACATTATTCTCACCGATTCTGCCGCGCTCACAGTCTTTTAATAAAAAATGTCTGCTTTTGAGTTCAGTCTCTATCGGTGATTAAATTCTTTTTTATCTTCTGCTGAACATCATGTTGGATTTCAGTCAGCTGGAAACTAAAAGGAGGAGGAGAGCAGAGGAGAGCAGAGGAGAGAGACGGCTGGAAATAAGTGAGAAGTGGACAGAAGATGTCCTCTCACATGATGAGACAGTCCGTCCCTCAGTGATGGTGATGACGGACGTGAGAAAGAGAACAAAATGAAAAATATATCGACTTCCTTGGTCCATATATCTCTGATATTATAGAATATATATAGTACGCATATAGTTCGGTATCCACTGTTATAACTGATCTACTGCTGATGCTGTGACACTTTAATTTCTACCTGAGTGAAATAATAAAACTGATCTGAACAGGAAGAGACTGAATAAAGACAAGTGGAGCTGGAGGAGACAGTCAGAGAGGGAATAATGACATCATTATAATCAACAGCATGGGAGGATCGATGAAGAGTAAAAGAGAAACAGGAAACAGGAAGAGCTTTGATTCAAGCAGAGAAAAGACCTGTGGAAAATAAGAGCAAAATACAACCTCAATGTAATATGAAAGAAAAAAAAAAGCTTCATCGTCACTTGGAAAGTGTCCATTATTGAGAAGTACAACTTCCTCAAACAGCAGCACAATCCGACATGTCACCACAAAACCACCACAGTTTTTGTGTCCAAAAACCAGGTCTTCTTGAATCTTCTTTTCTAATGAATGAGGGATTATTTTCAGATGGACCTCCAGAAAACTAATAAGAAGGAGTGACTTTAGCTAACAACACCGAGATAACTGATGGACACATTTTATTCACTTTGGATTTGATGAGAGAAGTTGAATGGGAGTCTATGGAGCCGGAGGCTTTTTGGAGCCGACCTCTAGTGGCACTCGCTGGTATTGCAGCTGAAGACACTTCTGGATCAGAACCATTTTTCAGAAGCTACATCCATTTATATAAACAGACTGTGGTTAAAACCAAATAAAAAACTATACATGTTGCATTTCAGTTTGAGTTGGGGTTAACTTCTGAGTAATGAACCAAGAGGAGAAAACATGAAGTCCTACCGACTTCCATTATCACACAAATAAAATGTAAAAATGAAGTGCTGAAGTACATAGAGCAACACAGACTGCAGTTTAACTGCTTCTGACTGTCTGTTTGATCAGGAAAAAAAAAATCCGTGCACTGTGATAATGCTCATGTGTTACCATGGTTACCAGATGATTTAGGCTACATACAGTAAATATGTGCATTACTCGATTAGAAAACTGTTTCCTGAACGGATCACATATGCAGCAGATGAGTTTATTTATTCTTGTTATTCAGATGTTGAATTTCAGGTAAAATCACAGATCTGTTGTGGACATCCAGAGTCCACCAGAACCTCCTCTTCATCTGGTCCTGGTCCACATCACTGTGAGACTGTATGCATCAGGTTGGTCTGACCAGAGCCAGAGAGGTTTGGAGTGAGAGCAGGAAACGGACCGGTCTTACCTTCAGTCGCTCTGTGAAACTCATCACTGAGAGTGTTGGTCACATCGGTCCAGAAGGTGGAGAGGATATCAGGCTGACCATCCTGTCGTCATGGAGACAGAAGAGAAACACACTGATCATGTGAGGTCCTCGTCGCCATGGTAACCGGCTCTAACCAGCTGATCAGTTCAGGAGTCGATAGAAAACATTTTATCACTCATATTTGTCTCTTTTAGTTTCTACAAGTTGTGCTGATGAAGTTCCCGTCGCCTGAATGTCGACTTTTCTTTCACATTTTTCTCACTTCTGAAGATGTAATAAACTGATTCTGTTTCTGTTGCATTTGTGGAAATTTTTTGATGTAAAACTATTTCTTAAGATTCTTAAACTAAACAGAAGGGAGCAGCCAGACGTTTTCTCCTCAACAGTGTTTCCGGGCGGACCCTTCAACTAGGGGTCGACCGACATGGTTTTATAAGGGCCAATAATAATGCTGATTATTGGTAATCAATGAGACTCATAACTGATATTTGGAACCAATATGCATTTGCAATAAAAATTAAATCTTTGTGTCAAAATGGGAAAACAACAATAGAATTCCTTTATTGAAGCACCAGCAGAATGTTTGTAATCTTTATATTTGTGTTTATTTAAATCTTTATATTTCCATTTTAAAAGCCTGGAGGCTTTTTGGAGCCGACCTCTAGTGGCACTCTGTGGTATTGCAGCTGAAGACACTTCTGCATCGGAACCATTTTCCATACGCTATGAACACTTTAATATCCAGTCTGTGGTTCTGACTTAATGAATCATACGTTACAGATGAGGAACCCACACCTGAGGCCACATCTCATGTAGTGTTTAGACTACTAAGTAGACTTGAGTAGAGTCTTAACAAATCAGAGATACCAGCAGGAGCACACTGAGGTTGAAAAACCAGCAGTGACATACGAGAAAATGAATTGTAGAGCTGAGGGAACCAGAAGAGAAACAGTCTCATCTGTTGGAGCAGGTTAACGACCTGGCTGCAGCATCCTGCTGAACGAAGGGAGGTACAATAATCCCACCTGGAGGAATAACTGAATGAGGGTCTGTTGATCATCTCCAACCACCAACACTTAAACTGAGCTTTCAATAGAATAGATTTTGTGTCCACGCAGAACGAGTGGGTGTCAGTTAATTGTTGTCACATGAAGAAACTGTGATTGAGGGGAGGAGAAAACAAACGATCCTGGAACGAAGGAGAAAACGTGCAGCAGGAGAGCTTGCAACTGTGCAGAAAAAGGCCTGAGGATGGAGGAGGTTCGTCATGAGAATATCTGGCTTCTGCTCTCAGACCTGCTGACCGAGCATCGCTTCAGCTTTCTGTCAGTGACGGTGAAAACGACGCCGCAGCTGCACTGCTGAGGAGCCTTGCATTTAGACATGTCATTAGGTCTCCAACTCACAATTCCAGCTCCGCGTAATTGGCGAGAGCTTTGTTTCCATAGTAACAGCCTTCCGCTCCGATTTGTACGAGGAGGTTTGTGTGGAGGTGAGACGCTGATGATGCTGTGATTACTATTGATACTACTGCGACTGGTGGTTAAGAAAGCGGGCCGGGGAGCCGGAGCTGTTTTTTTAAAGGTTTCTTTGTTTTCTGTCTTCTGAAATAATTATTGTTCACGATCATCACTCCACCTGGACTCCACACAGGATGTAAAGACAACATTTTCTTGTACATTTGTAATGTAATAGATGGCTCCACAGTCCTTGTTCAGTCAAACTGAGGGCTTCAACACAGTATTTTCTAAAGGTGCATTTTTGTCGTGGGGAACCGTTTGTTGTTTCCTGAACTGTTGCTTCTTGTTGATCTGCAGCGAAGGGTTAGTAACACAGCAGGGTCCTACCTGAGAGACCATGGCTGTGTTTCAAATGATGTACTTCCTTCCCTTAGTACACTAACATACAGTACTCTCAGGGTCTGATTCACTTAAGGTCTGCGTGTGTAAAATCACAAAATAACTTCACACCACCTGCAAATAAAGTCCCAGCTGATGTACTGATGATGTGCAGTGATGAAGGCGTCTTTCAAATGTGATATTTAACACGGTGTCCATTCTGCATGTTTTTCTGAATACATATGTAATATTGGGCGTTTCTACTTGAACATGTAAAATACTGAAAATAGATGAATTTAACATCTGTAATGATATTTACTGAATATAAGTAAATATAGGAGAAGTGATTGTTGTGTATTTTAGTCCGACTGAAGGTCAGGTGAACATCAGGAGAGACGCTGGTCTTATTGTGAAGGAGACGCAGGAAACCAAAGAATACGTAGAGAACGAGATTTTACGCCCGTTAAACATTTCTGATGTCAAAAGTAGAAATTATTCAGACATGTCGTCTGTCCAGAGGTGAAATTTTAGAGTTATTGAATGAACCGAATGCTGATTTCCAGCCAACAGCGTACTGTAGGTATCTCTGCTGGGATATCTGTCCTGTTCTTCAGGGGAGCTGTCTTTTTGTTTTTCCCACATTGACTCTTTTGCTGATAATCTTCCATACAGTGTTTTCTTGATGTTATATTTATATTTCTTAATTTAAAATGTCCTTTTCCTTCTGCTGTTGTTCTGTTTTTTCAAGGCTGGAATCACTTTAACAAAAACACCTCATTTAAATACAGCGATTTGCAGCTGATATCAGTGACGCAGTTACTTGTCGTAAATCACCCGCAAAACGGGTGCAAAATAAATGTGCAAACTTTTGGAATAAGCATGCAATTTAGTACCCTTTATTAGAGATCTTAGTAAATCAGGTCCTTTGACATTAGTACTCACATTTCCGCAGGGTAGTGTTGTTTCACATGGCACACTGCTGTTTGCTCTTACTGAAAATAACCGTAGTCTTTGAATGCATCGCCTGCCAAAATTTCTGCAGCTTTAATGCCTCTACTCAGAAGTCAACATGTTTTTGTGCCCTCTGGTTAACACACAATAAACACACTGATTCTTCTGTCCAGCAGCAGTGTGGTGCTACTTAGTGAGAAATAAACACTTCAAGGAGGCGTTCAGGAGCAGCTGCACTTTGAGTTGTTGAGTCTGGAAAGTGTCCCAAGTTTCACACTCAGTTTCTGGATTGTTTTCAGTGCATCATCCTGGTGCTTGTAGTGCACTGCACCTTTCTATAGTTGGCAGTGTGAACACATTCATGCACTCAAAGCAGTAAGTGTTAGTTCGAAGGTACATCGTTTCGAACACAGCATGTCTCATGTCGTTAAACTCTGTTGGACTCACTATGAATATAAGAAAATGTATCTGAGTGTCTTTAGCACAACCTGAAATAAAGTGTTTTCCATGCTTTCTTTTTCATTGTCAAAACCCGGAACCTATATTACCCATAATGCAACCCAACTGACTGTAGGTAGGTCAGAGATTCAGGTGCAGTAGCAGCCACGGAGGTCCGGTAAACCGTTTCTTCACTATGACATCAAAACCAGAGCAGCAGCGAAGCCCACCCACCTTGATGATCTCATCGATGAAGCACACGTGAGTGACGGGGTCTCTCTTCTTCGTCAGGACCTTCTGCAGGTGCTGCACCTGAAACACACGCAGCACAGATCACGTCATACATGATTCATCCGGCCGACTGCAGCGCTGTTTGTTTTCTCCTGTTTTATTCAGCACTCTGCTGAACAGTCAGCTGCTGCTCTGAGTACCTGTCTGCATGCAGCACAGATCTGGTCCATCAGTTTCTCCAGGTTGGTCCACAGAGCAGCACGGAAAGCTGCAGTGTTTCCTGGTGTTGGCAGCACGGCTCGGCCAGGAGCTCCTGCAGAGAAGATGACAACAGTGTTCAAGGTTTCTGTGCTTTAAACTAATATCATCATCCATCATTCTCCAACAAACAGCTGACGAGAAATACATTAACAATCCCAATTACAAAAAAGTTTGGACTGTGTAAAATGTAAATAAAAACAGAATACAATGGTTTGCAAAACATATAAACTCATATTCAATTACAAATAGACCAAAGACAACATATCAAATGTAGAAACTGAGATATTATTGTTTTATTAAATATCTTCTCATTTTGAATCTGATGTCAGCAACACGTCTCTATAAAGTTGTTCCAGGATCATGTTCACCACTGAGCTGCATCAACTCTTCTTTTAACAACACTCTGGAAACCTTTGGGAACTGAGGAGACCAGTTTCTGGAGTTTTGAAAGTGAAATGTGGTCCCATTCTGGCCTGATAGAGGATTCCAGCTGCTCAACAGTTCAGGGTCTCCTTTGTTGTA
>NW_027185352.1:1043096-1110596 GCF_022577435.1 Embiotoca jacksoni | reverse complement strand
CTCCCTGATCCTTCACTGGTTCATCCATTCACATTTTAAGACACACATTTGTTCTCTGGATATTTTGGACCACACAGCCGACGGATCATTTTTCAGAAACTAAAATCCAGCTGACAACAATTTCATCACATGATAACTGACTGTCATTTTTAAATAAATGAAGCAGAAAATGTTCACTGGAATGTGAAATGAAGTGTTTTTGTGATGTAATTCTGCTCCATTTGTCATTTTTAAAGTGCCACAAAAAATAAATCACTACGCAACACACTGATCAACTCAGCTGTTAAAAAAAAACTAAATTACAGAAAACACATTTAGTTTTGGTCTCTGTGAATTCTCTGATGAGAAACTACTACATTCATGTAATCACAACAACGATGTACTCGTATAATACAATGAAAACCAAATTGTAAAACTCTGATGCTACAAAACTCATGAGCTCAAGATGTTTGGTTCCCAAGAAAGATTTAACTTCAAGAGTGCAACTACAAACTTTCAGAAAAGTCCATGAACATCACTGGAAACATAAAAGACGTCACATCTCGACAGATGTAATTAGAAAATAACCAGACAGAAAACAATAATGATCAGTGTTTCACCAGCTGCCTGCACAGAGGATGAACAAAGTATAGCAACTCAAACACACACACGCACGCACGCACACGCACACACACACACACACACACACACACACATTAAACTGTCCCCAAGGAGGATTTTCATTAACACAAAGGTTTCCCCAGTCTCTGACCTTAACCATTACAACTAAAGGGCTGAACTTGATGTCATCCACCATCAGTGATGTCATCCACCATCAGTGATGTCATCAACCATCAGTGATGTCATCATCCATCAGTGATGTCATCGTTGGTTTGTGAACGTTATGAATCCTCCAGTTCAGATTCTGTCCGTCACCATCTTTACTAGTTCAGAGCGGTTGGAGCAGGAAGTGACCATATTTGGACGAGCTGGGGGAGGAGCCAGTGGTGGATCTGACCTATCTGATCAGAAACCTGTCGATACTACGTCCCGCCCACCGATAGCTGTAACCTGACTGCACCACAGGCCTGTCAATCAAACAGACACGCCCCCAAAAACAGGTCTTCTTGAATCTTCTTTTCTAATGAATGAGGGATTATTTTCAGATGGACCTCCAGAAAACTAAGAAGAAGGAGTGACTTTAGCTAACAACACCGAGATAACTGATGGACACATTTTATTCACTTTGGATTTGATGAGAGAAGTTGAATGGGAGTCTATGGAGCCGGAGGCTTTTTGGAGCCGACCTCTAGTGGCACTCGCTGGTATTGCAGCTGAAGACACTTCTGGATCAGAACCATTTTACAGACCTGAAGCTACGAACACTTTTATAAACAGTCTGTAGTTTTATATCCAGTCTGTAGTTTTATATCCAGTCTGTGTTTTATATCCAGTCTGTAGTTTTATATCCAGTCTGTTTTATATCCAGTCTGTGTTTTATATCCAGTCTGTAGTTTTATATCCAGTCTGTTTTATATCCAGTCTGTGTTTTATATCCAGTCTGTAGTTTATCCAGTCTGTAGTTTTATATCCAGTCTGTAGTTTTATATCCAGTCTGTAGTTTTATATCCAGTCTGTAGTTTTATATCCAGTCTGTAGTTTTATATCCAGTCTGTAGTTTTATATCCAGTCTGTGTTTTATATCCAGTCTGTAGTTGTATATCCAGTCTGTAGTTTTATATCCAGTCTGTAGTTTTATATCCAGTCTGTAGTTTTATATCCAGTCTGTAGTTTTATATCCAGTCTGTAGTTTTATATCCAGTCTGTGTTTTATATCCAGTCTGTAGTTTATCCAGTCTGTAGTTTTATATCCAGTCTGTAGTTTATCCAGTCTGTAGTTTTATATCCAGTCTGTAGTTTTATATCCAGTCTGTAGTTTTACATCCAGTCTGTTGTTTTATATCCAGTCTGTGATTCTAAACCTAAAATCAGGTCTCGACACTCAAAAAGCAGCTGTGGACCTCAATTTTGTCCCCATGGAGACACATGTCCCCACGTGTGCACTCAGGTTTAAGTCCACATTGGGACTTAAAAACATGTAGGTCCACACCTACGCACGCACGCACACACACAGTGTCTTTACTGGGACACTGTCCCCTGGAGAACGATCCTTTCTGGGGCAGATGAAGGTTAACACAGCTTCCATGTGTTCCATCTCTCATGTACAAAGTGTAGGTCTGTCAGTCGGGTCGGATTCAGCTGTTTAATATGAAGATTTGACTGTTTGCTCCTTCTGTTATTTCAAATCAACTCTCTGGAAATTGAAACATTTACAACACACTCTCTTTAGTCTCAGAGACAGCAGCTTCCTGGGCGTCTCGTCGTCCCCGTCCACAGACCTCCCTCCTGGTGCTGCAGGCTGGGACCAAAAACACAGCTGAGTCTGGGCCTCGCTCCTGATCCAACGACCCTGTGTTCCCCACCACCTCAATATAAGTGATGCACTCCTGCTTAGAGGTCAGACTGACTTTGACGTCGGGGTGCATGCGGGGAAAGTGTGGACTCCCCGACCACTGGTGTCACGTTCATAGGGCAGGCTCCGCTGTGGTCCAGCCAAAGATCATTTTTACAAACAAAACATAACTAATAAATGATAGGACCAAAATCAAATCAAAAACACAAAGCTTGTGTGTGATGTCACATGAGATTTTGAACAAACAGTACTTACAATAAACAAGAATCCCAACAACAAACATTCGACTGAACTCTGGACGAAGCACATTCCGAATTATTTATATTTACTAATCCAACAGTATTTATATACCGTGACTGTATCGGTGCTTTAATTTCTGTGACTCATTTACTCTCTTAAAGGAGTCCGTGAGGTGTGTTAACACCGGAGGAAGAGTAACAGCAGCTGGCAGGGCGGCTTATTCACATGAGGGCGTTCACTCTTATTCGAGGAGGCATATTTCTGAATTACTTCTTTCATTTTTTGTGGTTGTTTTTTTTTTTTTGACAGTCTGATAAATTTATCAGTTCCAACAGGAACAAACCATGAATAATTTTGTATCTATCGGTGCGAAATGTTTTAAATTAGCGTCACAAAAAAGAAGTCATATTAATTTAATTCAATCAATAACTATTAAGTGTTGACTGTTACTGACAGAAACCTAGCGCCAAATGAAGAACACAGCGCACTGAGACATTGTTTTGAATATACAGGAAGTGCTCAGCATGTATTTAAACCAAATTCAAGTGATCAACACAGAGAGGAAGAAAACAAAGGCAAACGAAGAGTCACTGCAACTGACTCTGATCAGCTTGAAGCAGCACAGCTGGACTTGGACAGTCCAGTTTGGCAGCTGTGTGTGTGTTGTGTGTGTGTGTGTGTTGTGTGTGTGTGTGTGTGTGTGTGTGTGTGTGTTGTGTGTGTGTGTGTGTGTGTGTGTGTGTGTGTGTGTGTGTGTGTTGTGTGTGTGTGTTGTGTGTGTGTGTGTGTGTGTGTGTGTGTGTGTGTGTGTGTTGTGTGTGTGTGTGTGTGTGTGTTGTGTGTGTGTGTGTGTTGTGTGTGTGTGTTGTGTGTGTGTGTTGTGTGTGTGTGTGTTGTGTGTGTGTGTGTGTGTGTGTGTGTGTGTGTGTGTGTGTGTGTGTGTGTGTGTGTGTGTGTGTGTTGTGTGTGTGTGTGTGTGTTGTGTGTGTGTGTGTGTGTGTGTGTTGTGTACCTGGATCTCCATGCCCTGCTCCAGCAGCCTCTTGGCTTGGCTCTCCACCTCCAGCCGGGCTCTGCTGATCAGCAGCAGGTCGTTCTCGATCACCTCGATGCCGCTCAGGTCCACACCTTGTGACAGATAGTCTGCAGCAGGAGCAAGAAAACATGCAAACACTCAGGCCAAGAATGAATCTGGATGGAGGGCCGTGGGCCCAAAATACATGTGAAATTACATTAAAAGTGAAACATTTCATTAAAATGTGATAGATTTTACAGAGTTAACATTCTTAAAATTTCTGAATAATTAAAACACTACTCTTTAATCTGCTTAATAGTAATTTAATTATTTTGCAGAAATTATTGTAAAAAACACATCTTGCCAATTCATTTTCTTAATGTTCGTTGTCTCGTGTCACTGCCTCGATCTTTCATTGACTGGCAGCAGTCAGTGACGTCAGTGACGTTGGACACTAACAGCAGACGAGCATCAGCAGGAGAGAGAAAACGATACTTCTTTGTAGATAAGGGAAGCTTAACAGCACGACGCTGGAAATCACTGTAAAATATGTGTTTATGTACTTTTTAGCTGCACAAAACGTTTAGTTTGGTTTCATTACAGTTGGAAGTTACAGCACTTAAAAACAAAGAGAATAAACACGTGCTTGTCTCATACCATGGTGGGTCAAATCAAAGGTGCGGACCAAACCTGGCCCCAAGACCCCAAACTGGGTTGTCTCTGATCTCCTGGCTCCACAGACTCAATTTAAAACAGTTGTCCAAACCACAGACTGGATATAAACATGGAGCTCGTCATCACTTCCTCCTGATAGTAACTTCATTTTAAACCTGAGTCTGTGCGGTAGTTACACACATAGCCGAGCCACTGACAACTTCATCTTTCATCCCTGTGTGCTTATTATTTTCTGGATGAAAATGATTACTGTAGTAATTTGTAGCTGCATATCAACTATTTTTCCTCCATAGAGTGGTTGTTCTCTTGGCTCGGTACCAAGAGATGGGCAGGACACTGGACACAGACTGGATATAAAACTACAGACTGGATATAAAACTACAGACTGGATATAAAACACAGACTGGATATACAACTACAGACTGGATATAAAACTACAGACTGGATATAAAACTACAGACTGGATATAAAACACAGACTGGATATAAAACTACAGACTGGATATAAAACACAGACTGGATATAAAACCACAGACTGGATATAAAACCACAGACTGGATATAAAACACAGACTGGATATAAAACACAGACTGGATATAAAACTACAGACTGGATATAAAACACAGACTGGATATACAACTACAGACTGGATATAAAACACAGACTGGATATAAAACACAGACTGGATATAAAACTACAGACTGGATATAAAACTACAGACTGGATATAAAACACAGACTGGATATAAAACACAGACTGGATATAAAACACAGACTGGATATAAAACTACAGACTGGATATAAAACACAGACTGGATATAAAACTACAGACTGGATATAAAACACAGACTGCATATAAAACTACAGACTGGATATAAAACCACAGACTGGATATAAAACACAGACTGGATATAAAACCACAGACTGGATATAAAACACAGACTGGATATAAAACCACAGACTGGATATAAAACACAGACTGGATATAAAACTACAGACTGGATATAAAACTACAGACTGGATATAAAACACAGACTGGATATAAAACCACAGACTGGATATAAAACACAGACTGGATATAAAACTACAGACTGGATATAAAACTACAGACTGGATATAAAACACAGACTGGATATAAAACTACAGACTGGATATAAAACACAGACTGTTTATAAAAGAGTTCGTAGCTTCAGGTCTGTAAAATGGTTCTGATCCAGAAGTGTCTTCAGCTGCAATACCAGCGAGTGCCACTAGAGGTCGTCTCCAAAAAGCCTCCGGCTCCATAGACTCCCATTCAACTTCTCTCATCAAATCCAAAGTGAATAAAATGTGTCCATCAGTTATCTCGGTGTTGTTAGCTAAAGTCACTCCTTCTTATTAGTTTTCTGGAGGTCCATCTGAAAATAATCCCTCATTCATTAGAAAAGAAGATTCAAGAAGACCTGTTTTTGGGGGCGTGTCTGTTTGATTGACAGGTCTGTGGTGCAGTCAGGTTACAGCTATCCGTGGGCGGGACGTAGTATCGTCAGGTTTCCGATCAGATCGGTCAGATCCACCGCTGGCTCCTCCCCCAGCTCGTCCAAATATGGTCACTTCCTGCTCCAAACCGCTCCGAACTAACAAGATGGTGACGGACAGAATCTGAACTGGAGGATTCATAACGTTCACAAACCAACGATGACATCACTGATGGTTGATGTCGTCACTGATGGGTGATGACATCACTGATGGGTGGTACTTGACACTGGACCTGAACACCACGTCTCCACCCTCCGGTCACTACTGCACAGACTCAGGTTAAAAATGATGAGGAAGATGTCAGCACCCATTCTGAGATATCTTAGCTTCCCTCCTCTGTAACTCGTCCATCTTTAAAAACAGACTCTGACTTGAACCGAGGTCTGCTAACGCAAACGTGTTTAATCTGTGTCACAGTGGTATCAACTCAACTCAAATTAACACTAATGACTTCTTGATAATGTGATATGCCTCATACTGAACCAACACTAAAACATGAACTAGAAAAAAGGTATTGTGGGGACACCTGTACAACTGACTATAGCTGGACGACAGTAGCTCAGTCAGTCTGAAACTTCATCAACACCTCTCCTTCGTGATGAAATGATCCTACTCCCATTATTTAATCTGACAGGGAAGATGACAGCGGGACCAGTCAGCTTGACAGATTTGTCAGCAACACTTCGGACGGCGTGTTAAACATTTCCACTCTTTTTCTTCCTCTGCATTGTTTGTCCACCCACCTGCTCTGGAAAGATCCATCGTACATTAGAGGAAGAAATATTGACTCGTCTTGTCACTGAATCCTGTTTGGAGCTGCAATGAAACTGATATTGATGTAACGCTGCCAATATGTGTGATTTTTGTCCAATAAATCATGAGCGCCTTGAGCAAACACTTGAGTCCTGCTGTGGAGATGCTATCAGCAGTGACAGCTGAAGTCCTGCAGCTCATTTTGAGTGCTCCCTACTGGTCACAGTGGTTTACAGGAACAGTGACACAGTCTAAGAAAATGTTATGGATGATGCAGTTGTTTAATCTGAGAGTGAGGAGCCTGAAGTGTCTCTGAGGCGGTGACTACAGTCCTGACTCGTGTGGGAAGTTGACTCAGCGAGGAAGGAAGTGAAGAGCTATGAGGCGGCTGGAACGGGAGACAGTTCAGATGTGATGGAGAAGACAGACAGCAGACAACAGGCTGCTGAGTGGGACTAAACTACAGCCTCCTTCTGCCAGCTTTATGCAACAGTCTGACTTGTGTGGAGCGAGCGAGGACAGAACATTTCATTTCTTTCTCCTCTCCTGAATTGCACCTTCACTTCATGTTAATCACTGAGCCTGACATTGTGTTCATGTCAGCTGGTTTCTCATCAGCTCCTTACAGATGAAGGGAGTCAGTATTCAGTGGGAAAGCACTTCTCTGAAAATGCTTTAGACTTTGTAAAAAAAATACATAAAAGTAGCTTCTGAGCGCCCTCTACAGTCTCGCCATATATAAACATTATCTATCTAACATTTTAATGATCACTAGTTTTTTTTGTAAAAAAAAAATAGTGACTTCAATCAAACGCACTCGTTCTGGTTCACCGTACGTGTCGACACACCAGACACATGCAGACAGATGTACATTAAAAGTACATTTTTACTTAAAACTCCAGGGTTCTTGTAAATTTGGTGGTTGTTAATATTGAACCCAAAAATAGTCAGAAAGTAAAAGATAATTCAGAAAGTTGCAGACCGTTTTGGACACTGTTGGACCAGTCAAAGCCATGATGATGTTCCCCATTATGGGAACACTAGGTTTTATGTTCATCTTGACACCAGTACAAACTTCTCATCCAGAAAAGCGAGTAAAATGCTATTAAGGTATTTAGCAGTTTACAAAACAATCAAATATGAGTGTTTCATCAGATTCAAAACCTCTTCTGTCGCTTGGTTCCCCTCGGTCCACTGATATGGCATAAAAAGCAGAACGCTTCATTCCTCTAATCTCATGCCTTCATCCGAACTCTGTTTTGATAACAGAGCTGATTTTAAATTCCAGCATTGTTCCCATATTCTGATCATTTCTGTAAATCAGGACAACTAAGAGTACAGGGAAATCAGCTGCTGACTATTAGAGGAGAGGAGGAGCAGTGTGGGGCTGGAGGGCTGATATCAAACCATTTCAGATGTGCTATTTGTCCAGAGCTGAAGATTGTTTGCTCTTTTTCCCCAGAGAGACAGAGACCGAGAGTATTATCAGGCAGGTGGCGAGCTGAGGCACAGAGGAGTGGGGAATTGGACAGGAGCCACATTCAATTCAAAACCAATCCACTCCAAGCCTCCACCCAAAGTACAAAGCCTGCCAGAGAGTACCACAGAACAGCTGAGCCCTGCTTCTCTCTGCTTGTTTAGATATGTGTGTTTGTGAGGGAGAGGAAGAGGAAGAGGAAGATGTTGGTCTTCCCTGACTTGTGTCACAATGTGCTCACAGGGCCAGTGTGTGTTAAGCCTCAGACACAGACAGACAGACAGACAGACAGACAGACAGACACACACAGACAGACAGACAGACAGACAGACAGACAGACAGACACACACACACACAGACAGACAGACAGACAGACAGACAGACAGACAGACACACACACACACACACACACACACACACAGACAGACAGACAGACAGACAGACAGACAGACAGACACACACACACAGACAGACAGACACACACACACACACACACACACACACACACACACACACACACAGACAGACAGACACAGACACAGGCAGACACAGACACAGACAGACAGGCAGGCAGGTAGGCAGACAGACAGACACAGACACAGACAGAACAACACAGACACAGGCCTTTGGATATGATGCTGTCTCTCCCAGGGGACAAGATGTGCCCTGGTTTCTATACAGGAGGAATTCATTCAGCTTGCTCTTCAGAGGACAAGACAGATTTCATCAATAACCACCACCACCCGTTTATTAACTTGTGTGGTGCATCATCGGAATTTATCATGGCATTGCAGAGCTTAAAATTAGCAGCAGAGTTGACCCCCCCCCGCATCACCTTGGTGATGGAGGTAATCAGCATAGTGGGTTGTGGATGGGAGCAGGCAGCAGGGAGGGAGCTGCTTCGCACTTATCAGAGCCAGGAAGTGATTACCATCCAGCCCAAACTAAGGAGGCTGAGGTGAAGGTGAGAGAGACCTGCAGTGAAATTTATTAAAGAGGTTAAAAACAGCTGTCCAGCAGTCCAAGTCTGTCTTCTGTACACAAAACAACATCCTGTGGGTTGGATCAGGGTCAGAAAACTAAACTGGAACGTGTCCACTTTCAGATGTCCTTTCCAACAATACCAATGCAGCAGAAAGAAGGTCACTTTTTATTCATGCTCACGCAAAGAAAAACATGAAATATTTTAACTCTAATGACCTGTCTGAATTCACAACTTACAGTCCATGAACGCATCAGTGTGTCTGAGGTAGTTTCCTCTGTGGTCCAGCAGGGGGCGTGTTGTCCTTCTGACCTATTAGTAAGCGGTAACCATCAGTGATGTCATCAACCATCAGTGATGTCATCATTGGTTTGTGAACATTATGAAGCCTCCAGTTCAGATTCTGTCCGTCACCATCTTACTAGTTCGGAGCGGTTTGGAGCAGGAAGTGACCATATTTGGACGAGCTGGGGGAGGAGCCAGCGGTGGATCTGACCGATCTGATTGGAAACCTGAGGATACTACGTCCCGCCCACCGATAGCTGTAACCTGACTGCACCACAGGCCTGTCAATCAAACAGACACGCCCCCAAAAACAGGTCTTGTTGAATCTTCTTTTCTAATGAATGAGGGATTATTTTCAGATGGACCTCCAGAAAACTAATAAGAAGGAGTGACTTTAGCTAACAACACCGAGATAACTGATGGACACATTTTATTCACTTTGGATTTGATGAGAGAAGTTGAATGGGAGTCTATGGAGCCGGAGGCTTTTTGGAGCCGACCTCTAGTGGCACTCGCTGGTATTGCAGCTGAAGACACTTCTGGATCAGAACCATTTTACAGACCTGAAGCTACAAACTCTTTTATATCCAGTCTATTAGGCTAACCAAAGAAAAAAGAGGGGGACACCAACAAACAGGTCATGTTAACTGGGTCATCATCACACTGAGGCTTCTCAGAAACTGTGTGGAATCATCTTTTGGTTTCTTCTCCAGAGATGGCAGAATGAGCATCAAGGACAGGGATGTAACTGCTTTACTCTTCAGCGATAACAAACCTGAAGGCTGACTGCCAACACTCAACCTCGATCGCCTCACCAGAAGCTCCTTAAAAGGCCACTACTGATATGATAGTAAATACACGGTGTAGTTACGTTTGAATGCCAGTTAAAATTAGTTTTAACGTGACTTCTTGAAGAAGTGGCAGGGAGAGGACTAGCTTCTTCATGAACTATGGCAGCTGTGGTTAGCCTGGATTTACATTCACTACAATGGAGACAATATCTTAATTTTGGGAGGTAAGGAACAAAAACCCTGTACAGAAACTGCTCAGATCTTTGCTGCAGCCTGATCTGCAGTGTCTGTGCTCTTCTTTGTTGCTGAATTTTACATGCTGAACCAGGAAAATGTCAAAGCGAAGCATTTCATCTGTTTATGTAGGAGAAATGAAAGAGAACTCTTTTGCTGAGCCTCAATGTATTCATGAAGCTAATGTATTTTTCAAAATGTGAAGATTGTAAAATGTCAAGTCTACAAAACAACACCGTCAAGAACAAAAAACTGTTTTCTTTTCCTTTAAGCTTAACTTCTGAAAATAGTCCCGTTGTCTGACGAGTATTCTGTTGATTAAAAAGGAGCCGTGCTGTAACACAAAGCAGACACCTCTGCAGGAAGTTTTGTTTTCAGCCTTCAAGAAGAAGAATGCCTGAAACAGCGTCCTGGACGTAGCGTGGATAAAGAAACACAGAGGCTGCACCTGGCAGCCGCAGTGTATCACAAGTAGTGTAAACTATGTGACCGCGTGTTTCCTTCGAGGCACAAAGGAAACATAGTCTGTAATCTCACATCAGTATGCTTCAAACTGGATATTAGAAGGAGATAAAACTACAATCACGGATGTGAGTCAGATTGTTGTCGTGTTAAATCAGCAAAACCAAAGTTCTCCCGTCACTTTAAATGAATGACTTAGTATTTAATGAATCTTCAGTGGTTTCCAGCCTCATCTCAACAGAGCACACTGAACTCTGTCAAGAATTTCTTCTCCGATTTTGCAACAACAATGACAGATGAACATTTTATTACAACCCCATTTCCCAAATTTTAACATTTTCTACTGTATGTGGCAGTAAATATGTGTTGTGCTGAGATACTCACTCTGCATCTTAGTTTTGATGACTGAAACTTTGCCCCAAACCAAATGATAATCAAAGTGATCCCTGACACCTCCCAGTAACACCGTGCAGTATATAACATGAGCAAGGTTTAATTACTTCTGCTTGTGTCAAAGATGTATTTAGTTTTCAAAAGCATGTTTTTTTCTCTAAAGTTAGTTTTTTCTCCTGAGTTGAGCCTCTCCCTCTGAAGATGATCTTTCTGTTGACCTTGAGTTCGCAGCCATCTGCGCCTCCAAAGCATCATGAAGACATCAACATTCACTGGTGTGGCATTTGTCCCTTAAGCACACACACTTGCTTTCACTCGTCTGAAACAGGAGCCTCAGTATTAAGTTGCAATATTAATCCATTCATTAAACATTTATGGTAGCTTTGCGTTGGTCTCTGAACCGTCTGTTTCTGTTTGCCTCTCTCACATCATGTACGTTTGCTCCGAAAAAAAAGTCTGCAATTGTCTTTTCACGGAGCCCCGGAGTGGCCATAGAGAGACAAAACTTTAAATCATGTGCACGATATAATAAGTTATGTGCACGAGATACTAAATCGTTCCGACAAAATAATAAATCGTTCCCACGAGAATTAAAATTGTTCCCACGAGATACTAAATGGTTCCCACAAAATAATAAATCATTCCCACAAAATATTTTTTTTCCCCCACCAGATACTAAATCGTTCCCACCAGATAAAAATGGCTCCCACAAAATAATAAATTGTTCCCACAAAATAACATCGTTCCCACCAGATACTGTATTAAATCGTTGCCACCAGATGCTAAATGGCTCCCACGAAATAATAAATCATTCCCACAAGAATTTAAATTGTTTCCATGAAATAATAAATTATTCCCACGAGATACTAAATCGTTCCCACGAAATAATAAATCGTTCCCAGCATGAAGTTCACTGAACCTGCTTCAACTGTCAGCTGACCAACTATAAAGTCAACAGCATCCTTAAAGTTAGCATATTACCAACGATATAATCCACAAACTCTCAATATCATCGTTGTTTTCTTTTACTAACAATCATCCTCTACATTGTATTACAGAGTTGTTGTTAGCCCTGTTGTTAGCCTCGTTGTTAGCGTAGTCACCACAGCCAGTCTGACTAATCAATGACATATTTAGAGTCACCATAAGGCTGATACAGACATGATACTATGTATAAATACATGAGTGAGTAAACAATTGCTATTATTGTAGCATAAAATGTTTACTCGTGGCGTTGATATTATTGACAAAGACGTCGGGGTGGTTTTTCTCTATTTTCTATCTTCAAAATGATGAAATGATAGTGTCTGTATGAACTGAGGAAAACTAGACCATAGTTTTTTACAATCCACTGCTCATGCCATTTTATACCGATCATATCCATATCTGTCATCAATTAGTCAGACTGGCTGTGATGGCTATGCTAACAACAAGGCTAATAACAACTCTGTTCACTAAGAACAGCTGTAATACAATGTAGAGGATGATTGTCAGTAAAAGAAAACAACGATGATATTGAGAGTTTGTGGATTATATCGTTGGTAATATGCTAACTTTAAGGATGCTGTTGACTTTATAGTTGGTCAGCTGACAGTTGAAGCAGGTTCAGTGAACTTCATGCTGAGAGGAGGAAGCCTGCTGTGCTGAGCTGTCTCTCTCTATATATAAACTTAAATACCTTTTAATTAATTCGTGCGCACGATTGACTTTTCTTCCTCTCCCTGGCCAGACCTCTAGGATCTGTGTCTCTGTCACCGTCTGCCTGCCTTCCATCTCTCACTAAAGACTTGTATCTGGGAGAAAACAGGCCTCCCGCTGAGATGCGCATGTCAGTAAAACAGTCGATCTTCGTCTCTGCTTACGCTCCTCAGATAAACAGATGAAGAGTGAGAGGTGAAGAGCGAGAGCTGAAGAGTGAAAGATGAAGAGTGAGCGATGAAGAGTGAGAGCTGAAGAGTGAGGTGAAGAGTGACAGGAGATGAAGAGTGAGATGAAAAGTGAGATTAAGAGCAAGAGGTGAGGAGTGAGAGGTGAAGAGTGAAAGGTGAAGAGTGAGATGAAGAGCGAGAGATTAAGAGTGAGAGGTGAAGAGTGAGAGATGAAGAGTGAGATGAAGAACGAGAGGTGAAAAGTGAGATGAAGAGCTAGAGATTAAGAGTGAGAGGTGAAGAGCGAGCGATGAAGAGTGAGAGCTGAAGAGTGAGAGGTGAAGAGTGACAGGAGGTGAAGAGTGAGATGAAGAGTGAGAGCTGAAGAGCGAGAGGTGAAGAGTGACAGGAGGTGAAGAGTGAGATGAAGAGTGAGATTAAGAGCAAGAGGTGAGGAGTGAGAGGTGAAGAGCGAGATGTGAAGAGTGAGAGGTGAAGAGAGAGAGTTGTGAATAGTGAGAGGTGAAAAGTGAGATGAAGAGCTAGAGATTAAGAGTGAGAGGTGAAGAGCGAGCGATGAAGAGTGAGAGCTGAAGAGTGAGAGGTGAAGAGTGACAGGAGGTGAAGAGTGAGATGAAGAGTGAGATGAAGAGCGAGAGGTGAAAAGTGAGATGAAGAGCTAGAGATTAAGAGTGAGAGGTGAAGAGCGAGAGCTGAAGAGTGAAAGATGAAGGGTGAGCGATGAAGAGTGAGAGCTGAAGAGTGAGAGCTGAAGAGCGAGAGGTGAAGAGTGACAGGAGGTGAAGAGTGAGATGAAGAGTGAGATTAAGAGCAAGAGGTGAGGAGTGAGAGGTGAAGAGCGAGATGTGAAGAGTGAGAGGTGAAGAGAGAGAGTTGTGAATAGTGAGAGGTGAAGAGTGAGGTGAAGAGTGAGAGGTGAAGAGTGAGATGAAGAGCGAGAGGTGAAAAGTGAGATGAAGAGCGAGAGATGAAAAGTGAGATGAAGAGCGAGAGGTGAAGAGTGAAAGGTGAAGAGCAAAAGGTGAAGAGTGACATGAAGAGCGAGAGATGACGAGTGAGAGGTAAAGAGCGAGATGTGAAGAGCGAGAGGTGAAGAGCGAGAGGTGAAGAGTGAGAGGTGAAGAGTGAGATGAAGAGCGAGAGGTGAAAAGTGAGATGAAGAGCGAGAGATGAAGAGTGAAAGGTGAAGAGCGAGAGGTGAAGAGTGACGTGAAGCGTGAGATGAAGAGCGAGAGGTGAAAAGTGAGATGAAGGGCGAGAGATGAAGAGTGAAAGGTGAAGAGCGAGAGGTGAAGAGTGAGATGAAGAGCGAGAGATTAAGAGTGAGAGGTGAAGAGTGACAGGAGGTGAAGAGTGAGATGAAGAGTGAGATGAAGAGCGAGAGGTGAAAAGTGAAAGATGAAGAGTGAAAGCTAAAGAGTGAGAGCTGAAGAGCGAGAGGTGAAGAGTGACAGGAGGTGAAGAGTGAGATGAAGAGTGAGATTAAGAGCAAGAGGTGAGGAGTGAGAGGTGAAGAGCGAGATGTGAAGAGTGAGAGGTGAAGAGAGAGAGTTGTGAATAGTGAGAGGTGAAGAGTGAGATGAAGAGCGAGAGGTGAAAAGTGAGATGAAGAGCGAGAGATGAAAAGTGAGATGAAGAGCGAGAGGTGAAGAGTGAGATGAAGAGCGAGAGGTGACGAGTGAGATGAAGAGTGAGAGGTGAAGAGTGACATGAAGAGCGAGAGATGACGAGTGAGAGGTGAAGAGTGAGGTGAAGAGTGAGAGGTGAAGAGCGAGAGGTGAAGAGTGAGAGTTGAAGAGTGAGAGGTAAAGAGCGAGATGTGAAGAGCGAGAGGTGAAGAGCGAGAGGTGAAGAGTGAGATGAAGAGCGAGAGATGAAGAGTGAAAGGTGAAGAGCGAGAGGTGAAGAGTGACGTGAAGCGTGAGATGAAGAGCGAGAGGTGAAAAGTGAGATGAAGAGCGAGAGATGAAGAGTGAAAGGTGAAGAGCGAGAGGTGAAGAGTGAGATGAAGAGCGAGAGATTAAGAGTGAGAGGTGAAGAGTGACAGGAGGTGAAGTGTGAGATGAAGAGTGAGATGAAGAGCGAGAGGTGAAAAGTGAGATGAAGAGCTAGAGATTAAGAGTGAGAGGTGAAGAGTGAAAGATGAAGAGTGAGAGCTAAAGAGTGAGAGCTGAAGAGCGAGAGGTGAAGAGTGACAGGAGGTGAAGAGTGAGATGAAGAGTGAGATTAAGAGCAAGAGGTGAGGAGTGAGAGGTGAAGAGCGAGATGTGAAGAGTGAGAGGTGAAGAGAGAGAGTTGTGAATAGTGAGAGGTGAAGAGTGAGATGAAGAGCGAGAGGTGAAAAGTGAGATGAAGAGCGAGAGATGAAAAGTGAGATGAAGAGCGAGAGGTGAAGAGTGAGATGAAGAGCGAGAGGTGACGAGTGAAAGGTGAAGAGCAAAAGGTGAAGAGTGACATGAAGAGCGAGAGATGACGAGTGAGAGGTGAAGAATGAGGTGAAGAGTGAGAGGTGAAGAGCGAGAGGTGAAGAGTGAGAGTTGAAGAGTGAGAGGTGAAGAGTGAGATGAAGAGCGAGAGGTGAAAAGTGAGATGAAGAGCGAGAGATGAAGAGTGAAAGGTGAAGAGCGAGAGGTGAAGAGTGACGTGAAGCGTGAGATGAAGAGCGAGAGGTAAAAAGTGAGATGAAGAGCGAGAGATGAAGAGTGAAAGGTGAAGAGCGAGAGATTAAGAGTGAGAGGTGAAGAGTGACAGGAGGTGAAGAGTGAGATGAAGAGTGAGATGAAGAGCGAGAGGTGAAAAGTGAGATGAAGAGCTAGAGATTAAGAGTGAGAGGTGAAGAGTGAAAGATGAAGAGTGAGAGCTAAAGAGTGAGAGCTGAAGAGCGAGAGGTGAAGAGTGACAGGAGGTGAAGAGTGAGATGAAGAGTGAGATTAAGAGCAAGAGGTGAGGAGTGAGAGGTGAAGAGCGAGATGTGAAGAGTGAGAGGTGAAGAGAGAGAGTTGTGAATAGTGAGAGGTGAAGAGTGAGATGAAGAGCGAGAGATGAAAAGTGAGATGAAGAGCGAGAGGTGAAGAGTGAGATGAAGAGCGAGAGGTGACGAGTGAGATGAAGAGTGAGAGGTGAAGAGCGAGAGCTGAAGAGTGAAAGATGAAGACTGAGCGATGAAAAGTGAGAGGTGAAGAGTGAGAGCTGAAGAGCGAAAGGTGAAGAGTGAGATGAAGAGTGAGATTAAGAGCAAGAGGTGAGGAGTGAGAGGTGAAGAGTGAGAGATAAAGAGTGATGTGAAGCGTGAGATGAAGAGCGAGAGGTGAAGAGTGAAAGGTGAAGAGCAAAAGGTGAAGAGTGACATGAAGAGCGAGAGATGACGAGTGAGAGGTGAAGAGTGAGGTGAAGAGTGAGAGGTGAAGCGCAAGAGGTGAAGAGTGAGATGAAGAGCGAGAGGTGAAAAGTGAGATGAAGAGCGAGAGATGAAAAGTGAGATGAAGAGCGAGAGATGAAAAGTGAGATGAAGAGCGAGAGGTGAAGATTGAGAGGTGAAGAGCGAGAGCTGAAGAGTGAAAGATGAAGAGTGAGCGATGAAGAGCGAGAGGTGAAGAGTGAGAGGTGAAGAGCGAGATGTGAAGAGTGAGATGTGAAGAGCGAGAGGTGAAGAGTGAGATGTGAAGAGCGAGAGGTGAAGAGCGAGATGTGAAGAGTGAGAGGTGAAGAGTGAGAGGTGAAGAGCGAGATGTGAAGAGTGAGAGTTGAAGAGTGAGAGGTGAAGAGAGAGAGATGAAAAGAGTGAGAGGTGAAGAGAGAGATGTAAAGAGTGAGAGGTGAAGAGTGAGGTGAAGAGCAAGAGGTGAAGAGTGAGATGAAGAGCGAGAGGCGAAAAGTGAGATGAAGAGCGAGAGGTGAAGAGTGAGATGAAGAGCGAGAGGTGACGAGTGAGATGAAGAGCGAGAGGTGAAGAGTGAGAGGTGAAGAGCGAGAGCTGAAGAGTGAAAGATGAAGAGTGAGCGATGAAGAGTGAGAGCTGAAGAGCGAGATGAAGAGCGAGTAGTGAAGAGTGAGATGAAGAGCGAGAGATGAAGAGTGAAAGGTGAAGAGCGAGAGGTGAAGAGTGAGATGAAGAGCGAGAGATTAAGAGTGAGGTGAAGAGTGAGATGAAGAGTGAGAGGTGAAAAGTGAGATGAAGAGCGAGAGATGAAGAGTGAAAGGTGAAGAGCAAAAGGTGAAGAGTGACGTGAAGAGCGAGAGATGAAGAGTGAGGTGAAGAGTGAGAGATAAAGAGTGACGTGAAGCGTGAGATGAAGAGCGAGAGATGAAGAGTGAGGTGAAGAGCGAGAGATGAAAAGTGAGATGAAGAGCGAGAGGTGAAGAGTGAGATGAAGAGCGAGAGGTGACGAGTGAGATGAAGAGCGAGAGGTGAAGAGTGAGAGGTGAAGAGCGAGAGCTGAAGAGTGAAAGATGAAGAGTGAGAGCTGAAGAGCGAGAGTTGAAGAGTGAAGGATGAAGAGTGAGCGATGAAGAGTGAGAGGTGAAGAGTGAGAGCTGAAGAGCGAGAGTTGAAGAGTGAAGGATGAAGAGTGAGCGATGAAGAGTGAGAGGTGAAGAGTGAGAGCTGAAGAGCGAGAGTTGAAGAGTGAGATGAAGAGCGAGTAGTGAAGAGCGAGAGTTGAAGAGTGAGATGAAGAGCGAGAGATGAAGAGCGAGAGTTGAAGAGTGAGATGAAGAGCGAGAGATGAAGAGTGAAAGGTGAAGAGCGAGAGGTGAAGAGTGAGATGAAGAGTGAGAGGTGAAAAGTGAAAGGTGAAGAGCAAAAGGTGAAGAGTGACATGAAGAGCAAGAGATGAAGAGTGAGGTGAAGAGTGAGAGGTGAAGAGTGAGAGATAAAGAGTGACGTGAAGCGTGAGATGAAGAGCGAGAGGTGACGAGTGAGATGAAGAGCGAGAGGTGAAAAGTGAGATGAAGAGCGAGAGATGAAGAGTGAAAGGTGAAGAGCAAAAGGTGAAGAGTGAGGTGAAGAGCGAGAGATGAAGAGCGAGATGTGAAGAGCGAGATGTGAAGAGCGAGATGTGAAGAGCGAGATGTGAAGAGGGAGAGGTGAAGAGTGAGATGTGAAGAGCGAGATGTGAAGAGGGAGAGGTGAAGAGTGAGAGGTGAAGAGCGAGATGTGAAGAGGGAGATGTGAAGAGCGAGATGTGAAGAGGGAGAGGTGAAGAGTGAGAGGTGAAGAGCGAGATGTGAAGAGGGAGATGTGAAGAGCGAGATGTGAAGAGCGAGATGTGAAGAGTGAGATGTGAAGAGCAAGATGTGAAGAGTGAGATGTGAAGAGCGAGAGGTGAAGAGCTCCAGCACAATAAACACATCTGAGGAGAAGAATCAGGTTTTGTCACTGCAGAAGAACAACAGACGGACCCTGATTTGAATTCTGATCTGTCGGTCTGGCTTCGCTTTGTCTCGCGGTGCCTGTTGTTGCCATGCCGATGCCAAGTAGCCCTCATTAGTGCACTCACAAGCTACGTCGCAGATCTGCTCGGCAGGCAGTAGGAGCAGCGCTGCAACTGCTCCGACGGTAGCCAGATCGGGACAATTAAGCACAAACCATCCATCAGGTGCTGTGCAAACACAAACAGTGGAGGAGTGGCCAAAGTCCTGACAGGAAGGATGCTGCTGTTAGCATCGTCATGGCCACCGTCTCCTACCTGGGCACTTAAATGACGGCAAGCAAACTTACGTGGAGACGGCTGAGAGACAAAGGGAAAGAAACGAGGACTCAAGGACAGAAAAGATCTGTTCTGTCTCTACATGCTGGACACTGAATTTCCTCCACTTACTACAGGCAGCACGAAACAAAGAGAAAGATACCAAAGTAGGGAAAAAGAGGAACAAGAAATGAGTGTTAAGTCTGCTTTGTGAGTCCAATTAGTGAGACGCAGAGGTGTAAAATGAAAACGGAGAGAAGACAGTTTGAGGGGGAGGGAGCAGTGGATGAGTAGGAAGGGCTACTGGAGGCAGAGAGAGGCAGGAAGCAGGACGGCGACAGACGGAGGACAGAACAGAGAGAGGAGAGGAGAGGCAGAGCCGTCAGGACCTGAGGCTGCACGCCTTCTACCGCTCACATCTCTCATCGGAGGCAGAAGATCCTTCAGTGATGGACTACAACGCTAAATCTCAGCCGCTCAGTCCTGCCACCTGTGGGCACCGCGTTGCTTTGGGGGATTGAGATTACGCCGGGAGAAAGGACCCGAGGATCTCTGAGGAGTGCTCTCTGTCTAAAGGTAAACTCATGCACGGCACCACGTATCCATACTACCAGTGTTGTGGTGTGCAGATAGCAGGGCGACGTGAAACCAACACGTTCAGCTCCAGATAAACACACACAGCATGCTGACATGTTGCTGAGCTCTTCAGTCACGATTTTCAAGCAGCGATTATTTTGAGTTGGGAATAATTCCACTAAATGAGAGGCTGTCAAACAGCAAGGAGCACAAACTAAAAAGATGAGACGCAGCCGAGCGCGCTGCCTCCTGAAGAGACCGGCTCGTACCACACAAAACTCCTCCGACATGGTTTGGATCTGTCCTCAGTGAGGTCACCCAGAGGACAGATGAGTCACGAGACAGAAAATACAAATAAAAGAAAGGATGACAATCACAGCGAGTGTATGAAGCCTCGAAGATTAAAGACAGGAGCAACTTGGTGCAGTTAAAAAGAAGATTATAAAGACAGATGATGGGAATGAACTCAACATAAGAACCTGTTGAGAGGAAGTTGATCAAGGATGTGAGAATATTTTCCTTTACAAACAACAATCCATCTTTAAATTCACCTGATTAAATGATTCGCCTAGAAAAGGACTGAAAATACTGAAGAACAGAAGTGGACATTTTAACAGCTGCATTAAATGAATATTTAACATTATTTACTTCATAAATGTAATGAGTGAAGGGTTACCTAAATACTGATCTGAAACCTCACTGGCCTCCTGTGGGAGATATAGTTCATACGAAGGCTGGCGGGCCTGCTGCCAGCGCCCGGTAGGCGTGTTGACAGCAGGAGGTGTTCCAGCAGCTCGTTGGGTTCGGCTCGGAGTTTCAGGAGGTTGAAGTGAAGGTGAGCCCACCACGTTCAACATGTCCCACACTGCAGCGCCACGTTTCAGCTGCAGGCGATGCACCTGGGCGTCGTCATCTCTTCCATCATATAAGGTACCAACTTATTTATATCATGTGTCATATAAGCCCTCGTGGGATGGCCCATTTTAACAATCTCTCCCTCCTTGGAAGCAGCTCACATCCTCAGACTTGGAACCATTTTGGTCTATTATTACCGGACTTAGAAAATAAAACAACCTGCAATCTGCTTCATCTCAGCATTTCTACCAGTTTTAATTGCAGCTTTTAAAGTCTTTTCATACGGGTCAATTACAAGGTACAATTTATTCCAAGTTAGAGAAGGAGTAATGAGGTACAATGAGGTATATATATATTCCACAACACGCAGTACAGTTATCAGAATATAACCCATGCAGGAACGTCTATAACAGGTCACAGCGCATCATCAGGGTTATCTCATGTTGGGGAGGATTTAAATGGAAACTTGTTTTTTATCTTTGTCAGCCTCATCTGCAACCTAAAAAAAACTGCTGAATTCAGCTCGTATCGATTCCACTCAAACATCCCTCGTCATCGTGTTTCATCCACCGTAAGAGCCAAATCAGTCCGTACAGCAAAAGAAGTGGTCGATTCAGCCGTAAAAAGAAGATGAGTGATTACATTTCCTACATTTGGCAGAGTGAGTTTTAGAAGGTGATTGGTGGTTATATTTTGGTTGCTCAGGATTAGGGTCAGCCCATGTAACCAGCGCACATGTGCAGGGAGGAGCCATGTGACCGGGACAAGACAGAAGTCCGTTGCTGGGTTACCTGGTGGGAAAGAGTGGACAGAAATGTACAACGTACAACTCCGTGATAATAAAAGATGGAGTGGACTGTTTCCTGGATGTTGGATGGAAGCTCTGAAGGATGTACAAATGAACTGATGTTTAAGCCTGTATGTGGAAAAATAAACTGAAGACACTGGAACGGACCTCGTTTATGTAAGTATGCACCTGTCCAGACTATTAAACTGCTAATCTAAAGAACTCGAACATACAGATGAATACAGATGTGCGTGCCATTTCTTAGAGTTACTTCAATCATACGTATGAACATGAATGAATTCATGTCTTTTGTGTACCAACACAAAAACAACACTTTTTTTTTTCTAACTATTTTGAGATATACACAGAATTTTCTGTAAAACCTTTTTTTCATTTTAATGAAGCTCTCAAATGGTAAATGTTGTCTAAGTATACAAGAACACTATCTAAATAAAAATCAAACTTTCACTCTATTTTCCAACTTGTTATTTTAGCTTTTAATCATCACTGTCCTCTTTTGTGTATTGGTCTCAAATTGTCTTTTTAAATTGTCTTTTTCTTTTTTAATTTATTTTTTTTAATGGAATTTTAAATTGTTCTAGATTATTATTATTTTGTCTTATTGTTGGCCCATCAATCATCCGTTAAACACTTTGAGCTGCACCAAACTATAAATAAAGTTTGATTGATTGGAGACAGTAAGAGGCTTACTGAGACACATTGAAACTCGCTGATGTGACGCCGCCGTCTGAGTTATCTCAAACAGAACCTGTTCACAGTTCTCAGGGCTCGTTTACTGAACAACACATGACGAAAAGCATCAAAGATAAAACGCAAGGCATCAAAAACGGATTAAACAAACACCAAGAAGAGCGCAAACACTCGGAGACAGGCGTCCAATTAGCACAGAGAGAGCAGCGATGTGTCAGGGGATGATAAATGAGGTGAAATTAGATGGTGGCCTTGTGATGCAACATACAAGTCCATGTCAAGGTGACCCAGTTCCTTCTTTTCCTTTTATCTAACTGAAATCTTCCCTTGTTTCCCTCTGCAGGATCAAACATGGAGAGTGATGGAGGAAGCACGCCGGGGAAGAGGACGATGACAACAGAGGAACATGACACCATCCTCTGCTTCGATCAATTCCTCTCCTCCCATCTGTGAAGGCCGGCCGACTCTACATGACCTACATCTGGGCCTCTGACCTTTGGTGTAGCTCCGCCTCCCGCTGGAGCACACGGATTTGAAGTGGGTCGAGTCCAGAGGAACCACCACACACACTTTTCTTTTGTCTTTCTCTGGAAACCTTCCCTCCATTTTGCACTCTACTCCTTCACTGCTCTCTGGAATATGAAATCACAACCTGACGTGGTGTGACGTGAGCTGCTTCATATCGGGACCTTCAGCCTCTCAGGAGAGATAAAAGTGTGGAAGACGTCCAGTACCTGGTCAAAGTGGGACAGTGGAGAGAGAGAGAGGAGGATTGTTCTGGCTCTGGCATCACTTTCAGGCGGGGATGACACTGGAGGCGACAGCTCAAGCACAGCAGACAATGACAAGACAGAGCTCTGCATGAAAGACAGCATTGATCTTAGTGCACCGCACTGATGTTATAGACCACATGTCCCCCGATGAGGGGTGGGTGGGTGGGTGGGTGTGTGTGTGTGTGGGGGGGGGGCTCTCCGTGTGTCACAGACACTTTTCCCTTCACCCAAGTGCTTCCCCGAAGCTAAAGCTCTAAGACGACTTCTCTTTGTCTATTAAATTTGTTCTGATCATAGCGAGCATGCTGCAAACCAAGCAGATGAACTGAGGATTGACTTTGCCCAGTGAGAGTATGATGGGATGGTGTGATGTGCTCCAGCAGGTTCCTCTTGGCTACTTGGATTGCTGCTGAGCTGGAGAGGACACGGCTGGGAGGGAGTGGTGAGTTTAATCCTGACTTATCACACTTCTTTTCGTCCAAACCACAAGGAACAAAAGTCCAGAAACTAGAGATTGTAGTATGTTTGGCATTGGTTTATTCAGACTCAGCAAGAAAACCAAGACTGAAGTAAATGCCTTGGATGATGAACTACAGTCCCTTTAAGTCTGGCTTCAGGTTTCAGTATAAAAAGCACTATTTCACTTCTCATGCATGTGTACAAGTGAAATAGTGCTTGAGGGAAAGTTCAAACCCCGTTTGCCTCTCACAGCTGGCCAATCACAGCATGGATGTCAGATCCTCTATTTTAGTGAATTTACATTTCTTTGACGCAGATTCCTAATGTCGACACCTAAAAGGTGCAGGAGGAGGGTTTCCTACGCTGTGTGATGCTTTCTAGCAGCTCTTTGGTTGAAGCCCTCCGAGCGTGTCTGCTCTTTATCATAGACAATAGAGAACTTGTATTTGATGGTGTGTACGATCAAAACGGTGCCAGACTTTGGATTCAACTGTGAAGAAAGTTGTGTTGCCTTACTTAACAATACTGTGTGCAACATGACGGACAACTTCCATCTTAAGAGCCGTCCTCTTTGTCATTTCATGCACAAAACTGCAGCACATGTACAAGTATCTATTACTGAACTTTGTTCTTATGCAACTGCATATTTCAAGAAACAAAATCGTCACTATGTAAATAATTGGCGGGCGGATCAGAAAGTTGTGCAGCTCCCTGACGTAGACGGAGCAGAGAAGCTGTAACCTCGTTAGTAAGCAGTCCACGTTTCTAAATCAGCACCCGAGTGACATGCTTCTGTGATTTCTCCGTGTACATGACATCAAATCCTGTTTCAAACTCTGGAAATCGTCAACAGAGACGCTTGAAATGCTTCAGGAAGTCTACGGCGATGAAGCGATGAGCCTGGAGAGCTGTTCTGAGTGACGTTCACGTTTCCAAGAGGGGCGGAGCTTCACTGTCAGGTGCATAAAAAAACAACACTCCTCACAAAAGCATGTGTAACTCTGGTAGTGATTTTAATTCAGCGTCAGAACTTGGAGTACTTCTTCGCAAAGGTTACAGCTTCTCTGCTCCGTCCACGTCAGGCTGCAGCACACCATTCATGCGCTACAACAGCAGGCTCTGAGCTTTCTCATCCACCCTCGTACAAAGGCCTTGACTTTTGGCTCCTGTGCAGTTATGGCTTGAGTTAAACTTAGTAAGTACTCTTGCAGTGACCCTTCAGAACACCGTTTGGCAGTACGATCACCTGACTTGACGTATTGCCGTTTAGCTTTTTGTGTAAATCCCTGATAAATCATCTTTAATGTTTTCATACAAGCTGGTGCTTTTACATATATCCCAACCTCATAAGAGTCTGATTTAAACTCCAGAAGTCCCCTTTTGAAACATTGATATAATGAGGTCATTCTATTCAGGTCAAAGGTATTCAAATTAAAACTTACAAACAAGCTGCAGGTCAAGATAAAAATGGAAGACATGCAAGCAGGTCTTATTTATACAAGTGGAATGATATCAATAATGATATCATCTTTCATTTCACTTCTATTTTACTGTATACAGTCCAAAAACAAAGGCATTCATTTATTCTGCAGCATCAATACCGTCACATAGGTGAATTTGAATATACAATGATGGTTCACTTCTCAACAAAGACCTTTCTTGTGTAAAACCCTCTCCAGGCCTCTTCCTCCCATCAGGATAATGCACACATCCCCAGTGCTGATCTCTGCAGCCACCATGAGCAACATGACGGTGCTCGACACTGCTGACCCCTATGACCTCGACTTGACCTCCTCCGAGGCTATCTACCCCATCAGCTTCCAGGTATGACTACAGCCGCATAACACATACGAGAGCTGAAACGCTTCCTGTGGCGAATGAACCGAGCGCAGCACAGTGATGCACACGGAGCAGGAGGAAGCAGGAGGAAGCAGGAGGAAGCAGGAACTGTGTCCAACTCTGGAAACTGTCAACAAAGACCCTGGAAACCCTTCAGAAAGTCTACGGCGATGAAGCGAGGAGCCAGATGAGGTGTTCTGAGTGATGGTCCTGTTTTCAAGAGGGGCGGAGCGTCACTGTCCGAGACCAAAGAAGGCGCGTCAGATCAGGAGGGCAGTGAATTCACCCACCAGGGTCAGACTGTCAACACAGAGCTCTACTGTCATGTCCAGTTCGCCAACAGCAACACAACTGTCACTACCTACTCAAGAGTTCCCTGCAACTTCTTTCTGTTCCCCGAAAAATTACAAAAAACTATAATGTGGGCTCTGACAAGTTTCAGGTCCACAGTGAAATAAACAAATGTTCAGCGGTCACGTTAACGTGTGAAACTCAGCTGCTGATGTTGATCAAGAGACGACACTCTGAATAATTAGTCATGAAGGTCGTTGCTTCCCTCTGCTCTGTGTGCGTCGCTGAGCTGCGCTCGATTCGTGCACAGCAGCAACCTTTTGATGACACCTCACATCTTAGATTACCTTTTCAGTCCAAAACAATGTGGAAAAACTGAGGACTCTATCGATTATAAAGACTGAATATGTTACGTCACACTAAATGGCATCATTCTCACCCTGTTCTCTGTCGGTAGGTTTCTCTCACAGGCTTCCTGCTGTTGGAGATAGTGTTGGGCCTGAGCTCCAACCTCACTGTGCTGGTCCTCTACTGCATGAAACAAAACCTCATCAGTTCGGTCTCCAATATCATCACCATGAACCTGCACGTGGTGGATGTATTGGTGAGTCCTGACCTCAGTCAGCACTTCTCTTTTTACAAAAAGAAACTTCATAATGTGGCTGGTTACTGCTGGCATCTCATGACACTCACTAGTAAACATTCACTGTGTCAGATGGCTCGGGCTAAAAGTTCCATTCAGCGAACATTAAGTCAGCCTTTGACACCACATATGGAGGTCAATGCTGATTGGTTAAAGGCTGCGCCAATAGTTTCAAAATCATCCCGAGGTGTACAATGCAACAACTGGAAACAATTCCCTGTTAAAGGTGGTCGGAGTCGTATACAGCCATGGATAAATTTGTCAGTATTCTTAAGAGTTCATTGAGAAAATGCTTTATTCCTCCTAAAAAAGTGATGAAATGAAAAGCATTTTTCTCATCAACCTGCAGCCTTTTAGTTTGTGACACAGAGTGAAGAGAAAAATGTGGCTTCTTCTACAAAAATTATTCTGAAGTAACCTTGACAGATTAAAAAATTATAAATATAATTTTGTTCTAGAGATATTTTAATTAATAGCACATGTCTTAAAACTTCTGATCAGTCATTAAGCCTGTTTAAATGTAGAAAAGTGGTCAGTCTGCTGTTTGGTGTCACCACACTGAACGTGGAGCCGAGGAAACGATAGAGCAGCATGTTAAAGGCTGTAAGAGCTTCATGTTCCTGTGACTGCAGCTGCTCGTATTAGGAACCAGTTTAGGGTCCGCGGGCCTGGAGTCAGACTGCAGGAGGAACATGGAGCCCAGACCCAACAGAAGGACGGCGCTCACGGTCCACAAAGAAACAAGGCAAAGCTCACCATACCTGCTGGGGAACATGGAGGAGGTTGTGTTCTGGTTCAGGTTCCGTTTGCTGCGTCTGACACAGGGAGCCTTGAATCTGTGTGGCTCAATGAAATCTGAAGACTATCGAGGAACTCTGCAGCCAAACATGCTGCCCAGTGTTACAAAGCTCCGTCTGGACCAGGAGCCAAAACACACAGCTGAAAGCAGCACGAACGGATCAGAACCAAACATCGGACTGTTCTGAAGTAGCTTTTTCAAACATTGAACTTTCCCACCGCCGGAGCAGTTTGTTCTGGAAGAGTGGACCGAACTACCTGCTGACAGGACGACAGAAATGGAAATTGCTTGTTTGCAGTGATTTCCACTGAAGGTTGAGCAACAAAATATAAAATTAAGGTTCCATCAACTTTGCCATTTTAATTTGTTTTAGTTTAAAATATTCTGTTGAATCAAAAATCTAAATCAAAAGCCTGATTTTTTTTAATTAAATATGGAATAAAAAAAAATTATGGATGCTGATTACTTTTGTCAGTTTCCAGTTATTTCAGAGGAAATAGTGGGTTTTCTGTTTTTGTTGAAGGTTACCAAAAAAATTCATCCCCGACTGTATTCACGCAGTAAATTGAAGCCACAATGAACCTTTTGGTTTACATGTTGTTTTAGCCAATTACATCGTCAATAATTCCAAACCAGATTGTTTTCGTCAGACTACTGGAGATAAACATGACGTGTTTGGGCCGCGACCTGAACTTCTGTGTGTTTCCAGGTGTGTGTGTGCTGCATCCCGCTGACGGCCGTGGCGGTTCTGCTCCCGCTGGAGGCCGACACAGCCATGATCTGCTGTTTCCACGAGGCCTGCGTCTCCTTTGCCAGCGTGGCCACCGCTGCCAACGTCCTGGCCATCACCGTGGACCGCTACGATATCTCGGTGCGGCCGGCGAACCGCGTGCTGACGATGGGCCGAGCCGTGGCTCTGCTGGGATCCATCTGGGCTTTATCCTTTTTCAGTTTCCTGGTTCCGTTCATGGAAGTGGGTTTCTTCATCAGCTCCGGTTCTGATCTGGTGAACCAGACTTCAGTGGTGACGGTGGCTCACACTAACGAGTACTACACAGAGTTGGGTTTGTACTATCACCTGCTCGCACAGATTCCTATATTCTTCTTCACGGCTGTGGTGATGCTGGTGACTTACTACAAGATCCTCCAGGCGCTGAACATTCGCATTGGAACACGCTTTCAGCACAACTTACCGAAAAAGAAACAGAAGAGCAAAAACACGATCTCCCTGAGCACCGCGACACAACCGGAGTCGACGGACGCCTCACAGAGCAGCACGGGGGTCCGGTCGGGGGGGAGCGCTCCTCTGGGCATGCGGGCGTCGGTGTCCGTCATTATCGCGCTGAGGCGAGCGGTGAAGCGCCACCGGGAGAGACGGGAGAGGCAGAAACGAGTCTTCAGGATGTCTCTCCTCATCATCTCCACGTTCCTGCTTTGCTGGACTCCCATAACGGTGTTGAACACCATCATCCTCAGCACCGGACCCAGTGATTTGACTGTCCGCCTCCGCCTGGGCTTCCTGGTGATGGCCTACGGGACCACCATCTTTCACCCGCTCCTCTACGCCTTCACGCGGCAGAAGTTCCAGAAGGTTCTGAAGAGCAAGATGAAGAAGCGCGTGGTGTCTGTGGTCGAAGCCGACCCGACTCCAAACAACGTGGTCATTCATAACTCCTGGATCGACCCCAGGAGGAGCAAGAAGGTGACCTTCGAGGACACGGAGGCCAGACAGAAATGTCTGTGCTCGCAGGATGCAGAGTGAAGGAAGGAACTCGCATGTAAATATGTTGAATATGTAGTCGATGCTACACCGTGAAGAAACAGACAGAACAAGATTGAAAAGTGGTGTTTTCCAGTCCGATGGTGGAGAACTGTTTATGCAAATAGAGAGGTGGAAAAAAAACAAGCTAAAAAGAGGTGTACTCGTTAAACAATGACGTACGAACATCTCAGGCAGCTTACTGAAGGAATACTAAACTTCTGACCACAGGAAGGAAAATGTATTCCCCAATTAAACAGGAATAAACAAACACACTTACTACAAATATAAAAAGAGAAACTACAAATGGCTGATTGAGTTCAAGGCCTGCATTTAAAGCTGCTTTTTTCTTTCAGTGAAAAAAAAAGAGCCTAAAAATCGGTGTCACCGACACTTGAGGAAGGTAATTTATTTCTATTTATTGTGGACTGTTGTGGAGTGCTATCAAGGACAGTTCAGTCATAGCTCTGTATCTAAGCAGCGGTGCGTGTTGTTCTCTAGTTAATGTAATAAAGACAGATGTCTCTGTACAGTAATAGAATATCTTGATATTGTTTGTCATCATTTGTAATAAACAACCTGAAGCACAACCTGCGTCAGCATCCCTCTGCTGTTCCACCACCTGTGACTGGATACAGACACAAAACCCGTCAGATAAGTGGTCTGGATAATATTAACATGTGAAATAAAGTTACTCCTTCAGCTTCAGGTCACCTCCAGCTGTTCTAATATGTGGTAATGAAATAACTCCGATTTTAGACTTTAAATCTATTGTTCAGACTAATTGTCTGATTCACTGAAGGTCTACATGTGTAAAATCACAAACAAACTTCACACCAAAAAAAATGCAAAAAAATAAAGTCCCAGCTGATGTACTGATGATGTGCAGTGATGAAGGCGTCTTTCAAATGTGATATTTAACACGGTGTCCATTCTGCATGTTTTTCTGAATACATATGTAATATTGGGCGTTTCTACTTGAACATGTAAAATACTGAAAATAGATGAATTTAACATCTGTAATGATATTTACTGAATATAAGTAAATATAGGAGAAGTGATTGTTGTGTATTTTAGTCCGACTGAAGGTCAGGTGAACATCAGGAGAGACGCTGGTCTTATTGTGAAGGAGACGCAGGAAACCAAAGAATACGTAGAGAACGAGATTTTACGCCCGTTAAACATTTCTGATGTCAAAAGTAGAAATTATTCAGACATGTCGTCTGTCCAGAGGTGAAATTTTAGAGTTATTGAATGAACCGAATGCTGATTTCCAGCCAACAGCGTACTGTAGGTATCTCTGCTGGGATATCTGTCCTGTTCTTCAGGGGAGCTGTCCGTGGTCCTGAATGTGTCCCACACAGTTCACAGGTCGCTTCATAATGTTCACTGAATGAAACCAGGTCAGAGAGATGTGGACCTGCTGCACCTCTTTTATTTGACCACATTAGAGATTCAGGCCGAGGAGGAGGAGTGGCAGCAATCTTCCACTCAACTTTATCAATTAACCCTAACCCTAAACTTAGTTGTAAATCATTTGAGAGTCTGACTCTTAGTCTCTCACCCAAACTGGAAAGCAGAGAAACGGATTGTATTGTTGTTGTTTATCTCCCACCTGGTCCTTATTCAGAGTTTCTAACTGAATTCTGACTTTTGATCAGATTTAGTGCTGAGTTCAAATAAAGTGATGATAGTGGGAGACTTTAACATTCATGTTGACGTGGACAACGACAGCCTCAGTTCTACTTTCAGCTCATTATTAGATTCTATAGGCTTTTATCAGGATGTAAATAAACCCGTCACCGTGGTAACCACACCCTCCATCTGGTTCTGTCGTATGGGATGGAAACTGAAAATGTAATAGTATTTCCTCCAAACCCTGTTTTGTCAGACCACTTCTTATTAACATCTGAAGTTCCAATAATGGACTACACAACATGTGGGAATAAATCCCACTACAGTAGATGTCTGTCAGATGATGTCATGGCCAAGTTTAAGGAAGCAGTTACATGTTTATCCTCTTCGATGCCGTGTGTTAAAGCAGTGGAAGACATCTACGTTGATCTTAGTCCCACACAAGTGGATCATCTGGTAGAAAACACTGCAGTATCTCTGCTCCAACTCTAGATGATGTCGCCCCTCTGAAGAAGAGAGTCATGAACCAGAGGAAGTTGTCTCCATGGTACAACTCAGAACTACGCTCTGCTAGGCAGCGACTAGAAAGATGGAAAGGAAATACTTTGTACATGCTTCCATTAGGAGATGTCATCAGGAAGCACTGCATCAACTTCCATTGTTATGCAGATGACACTCAGCTATATCTTTCTATAAAACCAGATGAAACTAATCAGTTAGTAAAACTTGAAGCCTGTCTAAAAGACATAAAGTCCTGGATGACCAAAAACTTCCTGCTTCTAAATTCAGACAAAACAGAAGTTCTTGTACTTGGTCCTAAACACCTCAGAAACTCTTTCTGTAATCACTTAGTTACTCTCGATGACGTTGTCTTGGCCTCCAGCAAAACTGTGAGGAACCTTGGAGTCATCTTTGATGAGGATTTGTCCTTTAGACACCATATAAAGCAAATCTCCAGAACTGCCTTCTTTCATCTACGTAATATGAATAAAATCAGGAAAATCCTTCCTCAGCGTGACGCAGAAAAACTCATTCATGTGTTTGTTACTTCTAGACTAGATTATTGTAATTCCTTGTTGTTAGGATGTCCAAATTACTCATTAAAAACCTGCAGCTGATCCAAAATGCTGCAGCAAGAGTACTGACGGGATTTAACAAGAGAGATCATATTTCTCCAGTTTTATCTTCTCTTCACTGGCTTCCTGTTAAATCAAGAATAGAATTTAAAATTCTCTTGACGACTTACAAAGCTCTACATGACCAGGCTCCATCATATCTTAGAGATCTTATAGAACCATATAATCCTAGCAGAACACTTCTCTCTCAGTACACTGGTCTACTTGTGGTTCCTCGAGTTTCCAGAAGTAGAATGGGAGGCGGAGCTTCAGTTTTCAGGCTCCTCCCCTGTGGAACCAGCTCCCAGTTTGTGTTGGAGGGGCAGAAACCCTCTCTAGCTTTAAGATTAGACTCAAAACGTTCCTTTTTGATAAAGCCTATAGTTAGGGCTGGCTCAGGTAGACCTGAACCAACCCTTAGTTATGCTGTTATAGGCCGAGGCTGCTGGAGGACCTCGTTACATGCTGATCTTCTTTTCTTTCCTCCTACTCTTTAACTGACTCATACCTCACCATCTTCTTCTCTCCCATAGTTTCTTCTTATTATCTGTTGTCTCCATTCAGTTCCTTCACTCGTGTAGTTTCTGTTCTTTCTTTTCCAGATGTCCCATCATGGAGCTGCATGTCTCTGCTCTGTGATTGTCGTCTCCACCAACAGTTCTTCTCTTCTATCTCTATGCTGTCCTTTTCTCTCTCTGCTCTCCTCTCACCCCAACTGGTTGAGGCAGATGGCCGCCCACCTCTGAGTCCAGTTCTGTTAACAGATGCTCCGCCTACCTCTGATCCTGGTTCTGTTAACAGATGCTTCGCCCACCTCTGATCCTGGTTCTGTTAACAGATGCTCCGCCCACCTCTGATCCTGGTTCTGTTAACAGATGCTCCGCCCACCTCTAAGCCTGGTTCTGTTAACAGATGTTCTCCACCTCTGATCCCGGTTCTGTTAACAGATGCTCCGCCCACCTCTGAGCCTGGTTCTGTTAACAGATGTTCTCCACCTCTGATCCTGGTTCTGTTGACAGATGCTCCGCCCACCTCTGATCCTGGTTCTGTTGACAGATGCTCCGCCCACCTCTGATCCTGGTTCTGTTAACAGATGCTCCGCCCACCTCTGAGCCTGGTTCTGTTGACAGATGCTCCGCCCACCTCTGATCCTGGTTCTGTTAACAGATGTTCTCCACCTCTGAGCCTGGTTCTGTTAACAGATGCTCCGCCCACCTCTGAGCCTGGTTCTGTTAACAGATGTTCTCCACCTCTGATCCTGGTTCTGTTGACAGATGCTCCGCCCACCTCTGAGCCTGGTTCTGTTAACAGATGCTCCTCCCACCTCTGATCATGATTCTGTTAACAGATGCTCCGTCCACCTCTGATCCTGGTTCTGTTAACAGATGCTCCGCCCACCTCTGATCCTGGTTCTGTTAACAGATGCTCCGTCCACCTCTGATCCTGGTTCTGTTAACAGATGCTCCGCCCACCTCTGATCATGATTCTGTTAACAGATGCTCCGTCCACCTCTGATCCTGGTTCTGTTAACAGATGCTCCGCCCACCTCTGATCCTGGTTCTGTTAACAGATGCTCCGCCCACCTCTGATCCTGGTTCTGTTGGAGGTTTCTTCCTGTTAAACAGAGTTTTTCTTCCCTCTGTTGGACGTTTTTCTCCCTTAAAGAGTTTTTCCCTCCTAGCTTATGTGGGAACTGTTGAATTGTTGGTTTCTCTGTATAATATTGTAAAGTTCTGCTGTAAGGACTTTAATCTGTTAAGTGCCATGAAATAACCGGTGTTGTGATTTGTCGCTATATAAATAAAATTGAATTTTATTGCTAAGCCTTATGTCTTTCCATCTTCTCTTAACTTCATCTATTGATCTTGATGTTTTTCTCACAGCATTGACTTCCTCGCTGATAATCTCCCAAATAGCGTTTCTTCATGTTATATTTATATTTATTCATTTCAATGGGATGCAATTTCCTTTTCCTTCTATTGTTGTTCTGTTTTCCGTCCAAAACACCTGATTTAAGAAGAGCGACAGTTACTCATAGTAAATCACCCACCAAACGGGTGAAAAATAAATGTGTAAAGTAGATGGAGGAAAGACAAGAAAGTGCACTGGGAGGTTGGACTTGTGGTTACAGACTGATGCTGCCACATTGTGAATTTAAACATGGATAAAAAAAAAAAAATGAATAAAATGAGTTAAAATCTTCTAACTCTGATCTTTTAAATGTACTAGAAGCAGGGAAAATAGAGTCTTTACATAACAACTAACAAATCATGGTGAACAGATATTCCAGGACCTTTTCTGTGACATAAGGCTGGTTTGACTGATGGGAATCACAACTTAAAACTACCAAGCTCCAGTTTATGGAAGTTACCTGTAAAACATACAGGACATTGCAGAACAAAATGTTTAGGCACTGGCGATGTTCAGGCTGTCAGGCAAAACAATCAAAGAGTCTGATTGCTCTCAAATTCACTCTGCTGCAAGATCACCAGTCCAAACATTCATCCAATATCCTACAGAAGTATCTCTGTCAGAACCAGGAGTCCTCCACCAGATGGTCTGAGCCCCACACAGTCCTGGTCTCAGCATCATGGGTAAGACAGAGGACTCTGAGACAGAAGAATTGTGGACAGTTCTCCAAGTTGACAAATGCTTTTAAAATCTGTGTGCAGGTGGACTAAGAAGGTAAACATTAAATATTTATCTGATATTGTTTTTTTTCCCAGTTTATTGCACACTTGAGATTCTTCAGTCTGGAAATGATCCATTCTCAGAGCCACTTGTTATAAAAACACCACAATCATGTCATATGTGCTCTTTCTAAGAGTTTAACGACGCGCGTTGTGTTTCATCAAAGTTTGTCTCACACCGTTGCGGCAGTGTTTCGCCCACTACTGTCTTGGTAGGGCCGGCAGCTTCACAATAAATACCACAAAATTTCTATTTACCTTCATAATAAGATTACATACATCATGTATTTAAAGTCAACCGCAGCTTTGTTAGGATTTGTCCTGCCCTGGAAAAGCCATATCAGTCGACCCTTAGGAGAGACCCCAAAATGTGAACCACCACAAAATAAAAAGCAGCACTTGAGAAATTGTTGAGATTGTTGGAAGACAACCAACTGGTGCAGCCGACACCACAGGAGAGTGTTGCTGTGCTGAAGGACAGAGGACACTGACCCCATTTAAAAGCGCTCTGCAGCCAAAGGAATGTGTGCATGTGTGTGTTTCTATGCGTTTATGTGTGCGCATGTCTGTCCTTGTGAACCGGCTGTGACTGGCCTATTGCCTTGTGATAAGTAAGAGTAGTGTGGCTCAGATAACTGATGGGGGTGACGTGGAATGCATCAATATCACTTTTCCTCTGCTGACACCAGAAGGTCACGCAGTCCTCTGAACCAACACAGCTGCCGCTAACACACAACAGGTCGGATGTAGAGAAGGTCTACGATAGAGATCTGACATCACTGGGTCAAACTGGGCCATAGTGGGCCAACCTGGGCCTCACTGTCATAATCTCATTTTACAAAGCACCACAAAGGAATGAATAAAAGTACGAGAGTTCTCATAAAACATATCATTATGTCCTTTGTGTGATGTATTTCTATGCTGCGGCACTTTGGAGTGATAGGAGTGCCAAAATAAAGAATAAATTGGAAAAAGAATAAGGAAAAAAAATTGGAAATACAAAGGGGAAAAAATAAATTAATAAATAAATACATGTGTAAATATAAAGACAAATAAAGTTTCAAAGAGTATTGCTTTTCCCGTTTTGCTTTTGCTTGAATGGATGAGCTGTCAATCAACTGGATTTGGGTGGGCCTTGCATTAACTTCCGGTTTCTATGCTTACGACAACGGCAGATATCACCGATATGCACAAACATGTCAACACACTTTCACCTGCACTCACCAGAGGACAGGGCAAAAGTGTACACATTAAGTTACGTTCACAATTAAGAGGATAAGTAATTAAGATGTAAGAGAATACGGTAAAAGCAAAAACAATACAGTAAAAACAAAGACAAAAAATGGGAAAAACAAAAACGGGAAAACAATACGGAAAAAGCTAAAGCAATAAGCTTTTAAACTTTGTTCTTTGTCTTTATATTTCCACATTTTCTTTATCGATTTATTCCACTTAATATTTCCAGATTTTTCATATTTCCTTTTCCCCACCCACCTTTCCAAAGAACCACCACGTATAGGAGAGGAGGTGTGTGTCGGGCTGAACCTCTCTGGCTGTGAACAAGCAGCCCTGGTGAACCAGTGGGCAGCAGCATCCAGCTCACCAGCTCTCACTAGGCGTCTCATGCCAAGGAGCCAATTAGTGGACAATGAAGAGAGGGGACTGCCAGGGAATACGACACCTACTCTACCGGAGAGAGAAATCAGAGCCAACGCACCACACACTTCTCCAGGAGTGGCCACAGAGAAGATCCTGTGACTGCATTGAAACTGCATAATTAAGCTGATGTGAATACCGAGGTCTGCTGCTATGAATTTCATGTGGAGCAGTGAGAGGAAGACTGACACTATTTACTTTTGGAAACATAAAGGCAACCTGTGTGTGCGTATTTGCATTGCTAAGGTAAATTACCATATTCCTTTTATTAATTATTTAAAAGTGTACTTATTAGCAGTAGAGCAGTGACCTTGCAGTAAAAGGTGAACACGTGCGTCTCCACCGAGTGCCCCACTTTGTTCTGAACATTTAATGTGCAACGGTGTGCACGGTGACACTTTAATAATGGTAAGTAAGTGGAGCAGGGAGCAGTTCCCCGTTTTTACACGGTATCATTAGAAGATGAGGACAAGTCATCGGCTATTTTCAGGGTTATTTCACTACCTTCACTTTTAAGCTCATATCTTGGTCATTGTTGCAGCTAACCATTCGTGTTGTATCTTGTATTTTTCAGGCTAGCCTAGTCTATCCAGAACTGAGAACATCATTTAATAAATCATATTTAGGGATTTTTATATTTTAGCCTCTATATCAAGGAAAAAAATAACTGTCTTATTTATGTAAAGAGATATCCTTTTATAATTATGAAGAGTAAATTGTCTATAATCTGTTAATATCTGAACCATGTTTGTGGGACACTATGACTCAGCAATGTGAAAAAAATACAAGCTTAGTGCTTGTTTATGATGGAAAATAAATGTCCTGAATGAGTCCGGGGGGCCCAAACCAGGGACTCACACTCAGAGCATACGGCCCTGTGATATGTGCTCATAACTCAGCCGTACTGTAGGCCCAAAAATACCTTGTTGTTATTATTTTGTCACGCAAAGTGGATGTAACGTAAGCCCTATGGTAGAGACCGGACTATCTGAAAACATCGGATCGGGACTTATTTAATTAAGAGTAGCGGGGGTGAAGATGGACGCAGCGCTTCACAGTCAAGTCGTGCAGTTTTATCAAATGTGTAGGTGATACTTGGTGCAGTATTCAGCTGGGAAGAAGAGGATTGAATATTAACACACTTTGTGTTCATCGATGCGAAGGGTTAAATAGGTTTGTGTATGATTCCCAGTTGAAATCAAGAGTTTATTTCTTCTAATTGACAATGAGGTTCATAAGAAGGATTAATAATGCAAAACTGGCCAGATAAGGAAATTTGTGAATTGAAATAATGAAAAAATAAGAGTAAATAAATACATGCAAATATTAATAAAAGAAAGAATATAATTTAAGCCCATTGATGACATGACAAAGCACAAACATGTAAGAGCAGCAGCCGTCTGTCATTAGGAAAAAATACTCCAAAAAGTTTGGATTTCAGGTGAGATTTAGAGATACAAACTAATTTAACTGTAGAACGGTGGAGAAATTCAATCCAGCATCATGTACGTATTTACAAACTCTTTTATATGGTTTCAGAAACTAAGAGGTAATAGATGCAAAGAAGTCAAAACTGGAGTGAAGAACACTTTCAGGCTGCAGAATTTTACATGTTTTCATGGTTAAATTTAGGCTATCTGGTACTAAAGTAGAGAAACGAAACATGACATAATCTACTGAACAGGAATAAAAGCATGAGAGCGACCGAATCCCCAGAACCTCGAAAAGACAACATTTCTCCTCGGTTTGGTAAAAGCATGCCTGTCCTACTGATCTTTTTCTATGTTTACGTCTGAGTCCGGTTGAAGTTCTGGACAGTGTTGAATCTGTGGAGCGGTTCCAGAGCAGCATGCCGTGCGCCCTTCGGCTGACACAACAAGCCTTGTGCTCTGATTTAAAGGTCAACGGTGCTGTTGTCGGTGGAGCTGCCGTACGCACTGCTCTTCCTCTCATCCCAAAGACTACAACACATCCCTGCTGTGGACTCCAGAGGAACCTGCCACGGATCCACATACATCTCCTGCAGCACAACATCTTCCTCTGTGTCTGCTTCTACTAACCTCTGAGTGATAAGAACTCAACTTGTTTTCAGACTAAAACACCTGGTACAGACAAACTGACAGAGCAGCATGAAACAAGGGCGACCGCTAAAGATTTCTAACCATTTCTTAATTTTTTTACACACACACGTTCCTAGTTGTTTGTAATAAACAGACTGCAGACATTAATAAGCATGCCGGTCCTCACCCAGTTCGTTGAGGCTCTGAGCAGCCTTGGTGATCTCCCTGCTGCCCCCCTGCAGCTGTCCTTGGAGCCTCTTGCTCAGGTATAAAATACGAATAATCCTCCGCAGCAGGTCACAGGCCACCTGGCGCGGGAAAATGGAAAAGAAAGTCGTGGTGAGTTTACCAAACTTCAGGAAACACAGCCAGGTGGAAGCTAACATAAGTGTAGCACCGAGAACACGGAAATCCCTTAAGAATTTTATTGTAATTACACAAATAAATTCCAGAGTATTTACCAAATACTGTATGTACTTTTATATTCAAGATAATCAACATTTCAACATCTTATTTTCTAACTGCTCAAAGATTTACTTTCACATCCTCTCATTATCTAATCTGTATAATCTAAAACATCTCGTCAGCACTGAGGTCCAATTTTAATAAAGACAGATGACAACCAATCAGAACCATCAGTGATGTCATCAACCATCAGTGATGTCATCATCCATCAGTGACGTCATCGTTGGTTTGTGAACATTATGAATCCTCCAGTTCAGATTCTGTCCGTCACCATCTTGTTAGTTCGGAGCGGTTCGGAGCAGGAAGTGACCATATTTGGACGAACTGGGGGAGGAGCCAGCGGTGGATCTGACCGATCTGATCGGAAACCTGACGATACTACGTCCCGCCCACCGATAGCTGTAACCTGACTGCACCACAGGCCTGTCAATCAAACAGACACGCCCCCAAAACCAGGTCTTCTTGAATCTTCTTTTCTAATGAATGAGGGATTATTTTCAGATGGACCTCCAGAAAACTAATAAGAAGGAGTGACTTTAGCTAACAACACCGAGATAACTGATGGACACATTTTATTCACTTTGGATTTGATGAGAGAAGTTGAATGGGAGTCTATGGAGCCGGAGGCTTTTTGGAGACGACCTCTAGTGGCACTCGCTGGTATTGCAGCTGAAGACACTTCTGGATCAGAACCATTTTACAGACCTGAAGCTACGAACACTTTTAGAAACAGTCTGTGGATGGGTTTCAATGTAACATTAAGTTAAATAAAATAAATGTAAAATTAAAAAAAACTTTAACACAATATAGAAAGCCTACATTTGAATGTTTCAGACTTTTTGTATAAAAAAATATTTTTGCCTCATCTTATTATGTAACCTAAAAACTGTCTTAACAAGGAAAAAAGCAAATCAGTGATACTAGTAAACATGTGGTACTTAAAGCCAAACACTTAAAGCTGGTCAATAATTCTTCCAACTTTGACCTGAAATGCAGGCGAGAACAGACATTACACCTCACGGTTGCTATGCTCATTGGGTAACCATGGAGCTACACCACTGCTGCTTCTCACCTACTGTAAGTGATGGAAGAAAAACATTTACACTAAACGTGTTATCGCACACGATGTGAGCACTCCTCTCATGAAAAAGCCTGCACATACAGGAGATCATTCACTGCTGGAACACACTTAATTAGCAACACAAACTAAACTCAGTTGTTGTAACCAAGAAGAAGAAGAAAAAGACAAAAAGGAGGCTGAGGTCAAATGAAGAGTGATGGAGAGAGAATGACGGCACAGTGTGTTTAAATGTCTGAGAGGAAGGAGGAGGAGTAGCAGAGGTGAGATCCCATCATGTGCCTGTGATATAGTGACATCATCTAGCTACTAGTCACACAAACACACACTAAAGCGCTGATGTAAGAATTAAATCCCATGTCTTTATCCATTTGGGGCGTTAGTGAGTTACTGTAGCGTCCAGTGTTACATTGAACTGTGACCCATCCACAGTCTGGATATAAAAGTGTTCGTAGCTTCTGATCCAGAAGAGTCTTCAGCTGCAATACCAGCGAGTGCCACTAGAGGTCGGCTCCAAAAAGCCTCCGGCTCCATAGACTCCCATTCAACTTCTCTCATCAAATCCAAAGTGAATAAAATGTGTCCATCAGTTATCTCGGTGTTGTTAGCTAAAGTCACTCCTTCTTATTAGTTTTCTGGAGGTCCATCTGAAAATAATCCCTCATTCATTAGAAAAGAAGATTCAAGAAGACCTGTTTTTGGGGGCGTGTCTGTTTGATTGACAGGCCTGTGGTGCAGTCAGGTTACAGCTATCGGTGGGCGGGACGTAGTATCGTCAGGTTTCCAATCAGATGGTCAGATCCACCGCTGGCTCCGCCCCCAGCTTCCTACAGAGACCGTCTCATTGAACAGATAATTACAGCATGTGTGAGTCCAGGTTTCTTATCAGAAGCAGACAGAGAGGAAGATACTGGACGAAAACAACTAACAGTCGACTCGATTCCCCGCCGATCGATTGGCAGCTGTTAAGAGTCACATCCAAACTCATACTGAAGGCTTCAGCCAGACCCACGCACACACGCACGCACACACACACACACACACACACACACACACACACACACACGCCCAGGAGAGAGACCTCAGAATCACGCTGACCTTTTCACAGCCGCTGTTTCATCAATATTTAATCATGATTTCTCCCTCGGCTGCACAAACAGGAGTGCTGCAGCCGGTTCTTCTGACTGAGCTGCACACACAGCAGCTCGCAGCTCTACACAACACACATCGTGCCTACATATCGGCAAACGCTGACCCGCTCTCCTACACAGTGTTGATTCCTCTGTGGGTTTGGGAAGGCTTCGTATCAAATGTAAAACAATGGTTTATTGATTAAATTGCCACGCAAACAACTGTCATCCAGTTCTTCCGCCATTTAAAAAGAAACACTGACTGATTCACACTCAGCTACAGAAACGGTAACACAACGCCATCATCAGCTGTGTTGGATAAACTCAGTGAGTTACCTGCAGTCGGGCGAGCTGCGTGATCCTGGCCACGATCTTGTTGTACGGGTCGACGATCTTTGTCCTTATCCTGGAAAGACATGAACAGTTTGACTAAAGATCATCATGCAGATGTTTTCCACAGCAGGAACTCAACCTGTAATCTGAACTTTTAAGAACCTGGTGAGTCTTTTAGTACCAGAACACAGACTGGATATAAAACCACAGACTGGATATAAAACCACAGACTGGATATAAAACCACAGACTGGATATAAAACCACAGACTGGATATAAAACCACAGACTGGACATAAAACCACAGACTGGACATAAAACTACAGACTGGATATAAAACTACAGACTGGATATAAAACCACAGACTGGATATAAAACTACAGACTGGATATAAAACTACAGACTGGATATAAAACTACAGACTGGATATAAAACCACAGACTGGATATAAAACCACAGACTGGATATAAAACCACAGACTGGATATCAAACACAGACTGGATATAAAACTACAGACTGGATATAAAACTACAGACTGGATATAAAACCACAGACTGGATATAAAACACAGACTGGATATAAAACCACAGACTGGATATAAAACCACAGACTGGATATAAAACACAGACTGGATATAAAACCACAGACTGGATATAAAACTACAGACTGGATATAAAACACAGACTGGATATAAAACTACAGACTAGATATAAAACACAGACTGGATATAAAACTACAGACTGGATATAAAAGAGTTCGTAGCTTCAGGTCTGTAAAATGGTTCTGATCCAGAAGTGTCTTCAGCTGCAATACCAGCGAGTGCCACTAGAGGTCGGCTCCAAAAAGCCTCCGGCTCCATAGACTCCCATTCAACTTCTCTCATCAAATCCAAAGTGAATAAAATGTGTCCATCAGTTCTCTCGGTGTTGTTAGCTAAAGTCACTCCTTCTTATTAGTTTTCTGGAGGTCCATCTGAAAATAATCCCTCATTCATTAGAAAAGAAGATTCAAGAAGACCTGTTTTTGGGGGCGTGTCTGTTTGATTGACAGGCCTGTGGTGCAGTCAGGTTACAGCTATCGGTGGGCGGTTGATGGTTGAACCAGACTCTTTCTTGTGTCTTCAGATTGACAAATTTCTGTTCAGGGAACAACCTTTTTTTTATTATTGTTATTTTCCAATTTAAAAAATATATAATTGATATCAATAAAAGGAAACCATTGATCTTGAGATATTTCTTTCAAGAATATTTGTTGCATTTTTAAATACAGGTTAAATACGAGCTGTTTAGTATGATAAATGGGCAACACTGGCAGAGGTACAGATGGTGTCGTTATTGATTTTCTTTCTGGTTTAAAACTGCTCCCACTCAACCGTGTGCAGTCAGGTTTCACCTCACATCTCTGTTTGTTCAACAAGTCACCCCCCAGCTCTGCCAAAACTTTGTTCCAGGAACAAATTGGCAGGAAAACAGCGGAAACAAAAGCAGACATAACTTAAGAAACTCAGAGGCTTCCGTTTCTACTCATGAGGAAGCCACTGGTGAGTGTGAGCTTCGGGAGCTGTAACATTTTGTTTTTATTTACAGTTTTTCATAATCGCTCGGACACATTTCTTGAAACCTTTCACTCTTTTCTCAAAACTGTGAGCACAAAACCCAGTTTTCAAACTACATGCACAAAACCTCCGACTCTTCTGGCAAAACCAAACTTTTTCTCAAAACGGTTTCATCTGTTCTCAAAACCAAACTATGTTGTTCGATCCTGCTCCAAAACCCAACCCTCACAGACTGCACCAAGAATAGAAAACTATGTTCAAGTCATGTACCTCCAAAAAAAAGGGTTGTTTACAATACAGTCAATGCATTTTGAATTTCTGTTCATTGTATTGGCTTCATCACATTATTTGCAACAAGTGTGATCAGTTTTGAGTTGTTGTGTTTAAACAGTGACACTTGTGCTTTAATTGTGTTCAACTTTTGCTACCTGTGGTCACAATTATGCATCGCAAGTTCATCACTGTGAAAACTGTGTTGTAGTGAGTGAGAATGTGTTTCTAATTTTGCAAAAAGAGTCGATAAGCTCTGCTAACTGAGTTTAACGAAGTGAAAATAGTTTATGGTTTTGCCAAAAGAGTGAGATTGAATAAATGTGGTTTAGTGTTTTAGCAATTTAGAAAAACTGGAATTACTTTATAGAGTCGTCCATTAATTTTCTAAATCATTGTGGCCTTAAAATCAGATGCACAATTAAGGCGTTCCATAATCCAGGATGAGATGCCGTGAACATGAAGCAGCAGGCAGGAAAGATCACGTGTGTAAATGTTGACATTAACAGTCTAATCTAAAGCCAGAGGAAACACGCATACCTGTCCACAGCTGCCTGCAGAGCACTGATCCTGGTCTGCATCATCTGAAGAACCCCTGAAAACAACATGTTTAACTTTCAATGCCATTTCCCATTTAGATCAAGAATGACTCTGTCAGCAGACTTCATCGGCGGAACGCTGGCGCTCTCTTGTGGTCAAACTCTAAAATGACAAAGGCTGATGAGGCAAGTTTTAAAAAGCAGGGTGCTGCTCTTTCATTCATATGCTGGTGAGAAGGTCTGACGGTGGAACGAATACTGTCATAAAACCTACAAAAGTACAAGTAAGTACAAAACATATCACTAACAACATGGCAGCAACAGTAAAGTGCTGTATTGTAAAATTCTATCAGACTGATTAAATCAGTCCATTATGCTGTTGAACATAGTGATGTAATATGTTTGATTTCAGTGTACTAATATCATCTGAAGGAACTGGCTGTTTGGGAAGTACACAGTGGAAGAGATTTTCCAGATCCAGTTCATTTTCACTGGCTCACTAACAGGAAGATTTTAAAATGGTCACTGTTGCATCATAAAATACAGCAACTTCAATAACCACATATCGACTGTAGTGGAACCAAGTTACCAAGATTTGATACATTTTCTGAAATAGAAAAAACTGCCAGGATGTTTTTGCAAACCAGAATTTATAATGGTAGCATATAGAAAAGTGGTTCTTTACCTTCCAGAGACTCTATCCCAGTGGCCTGAGCCAGGAGGTCTTCATGTCTGGCCACAACCTAGAAAACAGAAATGCACATCATCCTCCAAAATATCTACAGCTTTAATTATTTTACCCAGAATTCAGTGTGTTTTTGTGTCCTCTGTTTAACACTCAATAAACACACTGATTCTTCTGTCCAGCAGCAGCAGTGGAGAACAAACACTTTGTGTTCAGGAACAGCTGCAGCTTCCTCACACGCTTTTAATTTGAAAATCCTTTTTATCAGTGGCCCCGCCCCCTTCCTGTACGGAGACAAGATGGCGACCCTTTAGGGTGGAAAGTGTTCATCCTGGTACTTGTAGTGTTCTGATGTTTCTGTACTGACAGAGAAAACAGCTGATGTACTCAGAGTAGAGAGTTAGTACACAAGTACAACATCTGGAATACAGGTACAACATCTGGAACACAAGAACAACATCTGGAACACAAGAACAACATCTGGAACACAAGAACAACACCTGGAACACAAGAACAACATCTGGAACACAAGAACAACATCTGGAACACAAGAACAACATCTGGAACACAAGAACAACATCTGGAACACAAGAACAACACCTGGAACACAAGAACAACATCTGGAACACATGAACAACATCTGGAACACAAGAACAACACCTGGAACACAAGAACAACACATGGAACACAAGAACAACATCTGGAACACAAGAACAACATCTGGAACACAAGAACAACACCTGGAACACAAGTATAACATCTGGAACACGACATTGGTTTTAATATAGTTTCCCTGATTTCTACCCTCAGATTAAATTATCTGGACTGTTGGAAATCAGTCTGAACACGTATGATATTCAGAAAATCACCAGCAGCGGCTGAAACACAGTTGTGGTCAGATGTTTACTCATCATGGACATACAGTTCACAACATTGGGCTTTGCATGATTTCCCTAAAAACCCTGAGAATCTGCTGAATTGTTTTTTGTTTTTTTTCTGAAATCAACAGTGTTAAAATCTGTAGATATTCTTTAGGAAGTTGCACATTGACCAGAATCTTTTGGAAGCCGGCAAAAATCTTGAAGGAGTTCAATTAAATTTGTTGGTTTTCTAACACGGACCCAGCTTTCAATCAAAGTCCAGATATTTTCAGGAGGGTTGAGGACTCTGGAGGATCCTCCAAAGAGGTGAATGTTTGCCTGCTTCATCCTGAGGACACGGTCCTGCTGGGATTATTTTGAACTTGTGTTGATTTCAGAAAACCCCAAAATAAATGATAACGTGTGCACCGAATTCTTGAGGAGGGTCTAATAAAGATGTTGGTTGTTCGCTCATTCTTCACCTGAAGAAGAACTGCTTGGAGAAATCAGTCAAAGTGCAATATTGCAATGTTCATGCACATGTTGAGCGTATTTAAACTTCTGACCACAGATGAGCATGATGCTGATATCAGGACGTCTCCATGGTGACGGTTGAACCTTCAGTCTCACATGAACACATAAATCCTACGATCACACAATATCCTGGAAAACTGACAAAGACATGAACCGCCGAAGTCTCAGTTTAATTAAACTTTTATTTTTCACTAAAGCTACAACCAATGACACATTTTTGTTATCATTGAAGCTACCGATTGTTTTCTCCACAACATGTCAGAAAACTGTGACAAACGACTACTAAAGTTCCCAAAGCTCAAAAACACAACTTGTAGTGTCTTCGTCCAAAACTCAGACATTGGTGACAATCACTGTCTCACTAATATCAAGTCCCGTTTTAAAGATGGAAACACTCTTCATCTGCAGGTGGACCGTTCACACGTGCGGTGTGTCGGGATGTTACCTGGCTGTGCAGCTCCTTGTCCAGCTGGCTGATGCCCTGCGCCAGCTCGGCCAGCTGCTCTGCGATGACAGCATGGTGGATGGCCTGGGCGGTGTACGTCTTCACATCAAACTCCTCCAGCAGGAAGTCAGCGTAGCAGTCTGCAAAAAGCACAGCAGCGACCCGCCCAGCTGGTTACAGGACTGTTGTTTTAACTGTCACAAAACAAAGCTGCGCAGTTTAAATCATAAACGCTTGTGAAAACAAGCAGTTCAAGATGTGACGCTTTGCAGACAAGTTTCCTTCATGATCACAAACACGTCAGATGTTGTTTTAACAGATTAACCACCGCAGCTGTTCGCCAGGTCAACGGGTCTTCATGAGGTTTCTGATCATTTGTTTTAAGACCGTGAACATGCCGTTTGTACCAACGCTTACGTTCATAAAACTGTGTTTTTTACCATCTTTCAAAATTGAATCCGCGGAAGCTTCTCCACCGTCCTCCATGTTGACAGTTCCGCGTGTGACGTCAAAACTGAGCGACGGCCGCGCGGCCTTAAAGGGCCACGAACACGGAAACTGCTCAACACAACAACACAGTTAGAGAAGTGATGGATGAATCACCCAAATTAGTGTTTCATTTAATTTAATTTAATTTGGAGTTACATTACAAGACCGAAAACGGGGATTATTTTTATAACAGTTATAAATTATAATGATTCTGGCTAAACATCCACAGATGCAGATTCATTCATGTCTTCAGGAACGAGTTCATCAACTTTAAGAAAGCTTTAAAATGAGTAAAAACTAAACAAGCCTTGACAGTCTACAACCACGTACAGAACTAGCTTCCTGATTAGATCTCTGACCTCTTTAGTATATTTTTATTGTTATTATTATTTCTTGAAATTATTGTTGTTGCTTCTTTAATTTTCTATTTTCCGTTGTTGCTACTGATTTGTATCTCAAAGATACGGTAGCTCAGTTTATAGTGTATTGTTCCTACTGATACATTTGTATATGCCAAATTTAATTTAAATAAAAAAATTTAAAAATTTTTAAAAAAAAAAAAAGGTTCTGTGCTGTCCATAGACTGTATATTAAAGGGGTCCTGTCCATAGACTGTACATTAAAGGGGGCCTGTCCATAGACTGTATATTAAAGGGGTCCTGTCCATAGACTGTACATTAAAGGGGGCCTGTCCATAGACTGTACATTAAAGGGGGCCTGTCCATAGACTGTACATTAAAGGGGTCCTGTCCATAGACTGTATATTAAAGGGGTCCTGTCCATAGACTGTACATTAAAGGGGGCCTGTCCATAGACTGTACATTAAAGGGGGCCTGTCCATAGACTGTATATTAAAGGGGTCTTGTCCATAGACTGTATATTAAAGGGGTCCTGTCCATAGACTGTACATTAAAGGGGGCCTATCCATAGACTGTATATTAAAGGGGTCCTGTCCATAGACTGTATATTAAAGGGGTCCTGTCCATAGACTGTACATTAAAGGGGGCCTGTCCATAGACTGTATATTAAAGGGGTCCTGTCCATAGACTGTACATTAAAGGGGGCCTGTCCATAGACTGTATATTAAAGGGGTCTTGTCCATAGACTGTATACTAAAGGGGTCCTGTCCATAGACTATATTAAAGGGGGCCTATCCATAGACTGTACATTAAAGGGGTCCTGTCCATAGACTATATTAAAGGGGTCTTGTCCATAGACTGTATACTAAAGGGGTCTTGTCCATAGACTGTACATTAAAGGGGGCCTATCCATAGACTGTATATTAAAGGGGTCCTGTCTATAGACTGTACATTAAAGGGGTCCTGTCCATAGACTGTATATTAAAGGGGTCCTGTCCATAGACTGTACATTAAAGGGGTCTTGTCCATAGACTGTACATTAAAGGGGTCCTGTCCATAGACTGTACATTAAAGGGGGCCTGTCCATAGACTGTATACTAAAGGGGTCCTGTCCATAGACTATATTAAAGGGGTCTTGTCCATAGACTGTATATTAAAGGGGTCTTGTCCATAGACTGTACATTAAAGGGGGCCTATCCATAGACTGTATATTAAAGGGGTCTTGTCCATAGACTGTACATTAAAGGGGTCCTGTCGATAGACTGTATATTAAAGGGGTCTTGTCCATAGACTGTACATTAAAGGGGTCCTGTCCATAGACTGTATATTAAAGGGGTCCTGTCCATAGACTGTACATTAAAGGGGGCCTGTCCATAGACTGTATATTAAAAGGGTCCTGTCCATAGACTGTACATTAAAGGGGCCCTGTCCACTAAAGGGGGCCTGTCCATAGACTGTATATTAAAGGGGTCTTGTCCATAGACTGTACATTAAAGGGGGCCTGTCCATAGACTGTATATTAAAGGTGTCCTGTCTATAGACTGTACATTAAAGGGGTCCTGTCCATAGACTGTATATTAAAGGTGTCCTGTCCATAGACTGTACATTAAAGGGGTCTTGTCCATAGACTGTATATTAAAGGGGTCTTGTCCATAGACTGTACATTAAAGGGGGCCTGTCCATAGACTGTATGTTAAAGGGGTCCTGTCTATAGACTGTACGATAAAGGGGTCCTGTCCATTAAAGGGGTCCTGTCCATAGACTGTACATTAAAGGGTTCCTGTCCAGTCTGTGTTCCTGTCTCGGGTAAATCGGTCAAGGATAATTGACTTAGTTTATTTGTAGCTTTTCCCCCCAAAAAAAATCAACAGAAAAGAAAAACAGACCAAGAAGCCCTTCTTTTTCTGTACTTTGTTTTCTGTCTGTTACTGTAAGCCTGAAAGTGCTTATGTACCACAGCATGTACAGTCCATCAGTGCACACTGGGGCCCACATGCTTTAAACATTCCCCATGCTACACCGTGTCTGCTGTGAAGAGTTTCAACACATTGTGGTATGTTATCAGCTGTACTACATACAGCGGTAGGTACTTCGTACCTCGGTAGAACTGTGCACAGGAAACGATCAAGAATAACATTTTATTATAGCACCATTGTACTACAGTACATATAGATACTATGTTATATTTACCATCTGACTAATATGGTAACATGGTCAAGTTGTTTCTGCTTAGGGATCAATAAAGAAAACTAAGAGATAATGTGATTTTTTTTTTTCTCAAATCATATTATTATCTGAGTCGCAGTATGTCACAAACTCGGCTGTTATATGTATGTGTGATTATATGGGAGAGCTTAATTCTGTTAATGTACAATCTCAGAGACATAATTCTTTTATACCTTTAGTAAATACCCATTTAAATGACAAAAGTCCTGTGCTGAACAAAACTACAGTTACTATATATATATACTGTATATATACAATAACCTGCACACCCCTGTGTATCCAATTACCACCACCAGGTGTCCAAAAATTAATATTGCAAAATATCTATGGAAATAATACAAAATACCAACAATAACAGAAATAGCTCATCCACTTATTATTTCAGGGTTTATGTCCATAGGATCCAATAAATATACTTTTCCTCTGTAATTTAAGTAGGTTGTGTCGTCTATTGTAGCTGCTATGGTGCTAAATGTTTCTTTTTTATTCATTTTTATTTAAATCATTTTAGATCCTTAAATGCCCAACATTTGTAATATATGTGTGTGTCTGTATGTGTGTGTGTGTGTCTGTGTGTGTGTGTGTGTGTGTGTGTGTGTGTGTGTGTGTGTGTGTGTGTGTGTGTGTGTGTGTGTGTGTGTGTGTGTGTGTGTGTGTGTGTGTGTTGCCTCCTGTGTTTGAAGGGAAAACACATCAACAGAGAAACAGACTTTTCGGGATGGCTCACCCTTCTTACTGCTTTTTCATTTTGCACTGACAGTTACTATGACAAAACAAGCCTCGGTTATAATAATAATAATAATAAACTTTATTTGTATAGCACATTTCATACAAGAAATGCAGCTCAAAGTGCCTTACAGCAAGAGAATTACATGCAGCGTTTGACATAAAAACATATAAAGGAATAATTAAAAATAAGAAAAGATGAGATGCATAAGAACAGATAAAATGCATAAAATTAAACACAAATAGAGTTAAAATATAAAATAAGCAATATGCATCCCCTGATCCATCAACAAGAGCCCTCTACCATATTTACAGTAAGTGAAGTAAAGTAAAAGATCTGTGATCCTGTTGATACATTTAGTATAGAAAATCAACTCCTGTGTTTTGTCCCCGTCTTCAGGACGTACACCACGAAATGTTACAATCACCCAGAGAATAACTATTATCGTTTCTTCCATCTAACCAGTTCCTGAAAATCAATTTTTTTGGCAAGAGCACAAGATTTAAGTAACCATGTATTACATCATTCAATCCAAACAGAAAAGGAAAGTCCACTTTAAAAATGATAATGTATCAGGACAAACGTGGTCTGAATTCTTGAAAAATGTGGACAAAGTTTGATGGCCAATAAGATTCGACTGTAATTCAGAATAAATGAGGAAGTTTTGTTTCCAATGATAAAACTAATCTGTGTGCCACAGAGGGAGGAGGATCATGGGAGCTGCATTCATGCCTCCACCCACACAGCAGGGACTGAAGTACGGGTGGAGTCTGTCAGTGAAGTTGCAGCCTGTGAAGGAGTAGATCTCAGCTGCAGCATCCACGTCGTAGAAGGAGACCACGCCCTCCTCGTAGTCCACAAACACCCCCACCCTCTCGGGCCGGGACCTCAGAGACAGGAGGACGCCGGGACCAGCGAGAGCTTTGTACTCATGTCCACGTCTCAGCCAGACGGTCCAGAAGCCGTTGTTCGGGGACAGTCTGATTTTACTCTGCCTGATGACTGATGTCCGGGCCACTCCGAGATCCCACTCAGTCTTCTCTGTAACCTGGACCTCATAGTAAAATCTGCCTGAAGAGAAACTCTGCTTCCCTAAAACACCGTTACAGATGGAAAACCTCCGTGGGTTAACCGGCACATTCCTCTGCGTCTCACTACATTTAACTTGTCTCCCGTCCTCGGACAGGAGGAGATATGGACTCGCGGTGTCGGGATCCAGAGTGACGTCCACCGCAAACCGCCGGAGCCTCTTCAGCTCGGCCTCCGTCAGCTTTTTCACCTCCTCACCGAGCGCCTCCTCCAGCCGAGCCACGGCTCTCCTCACCGTCCCCTCGTACGAGCAGTGAACTCTGACCTCCGTCCAGTCTTTGGTGGGCGGAGCGGCGTTCAGAGACGGGGCGCTGCGGAGGAGGTGGAGGTGGTCTTCGGTGAGCGAGAGCTGCTCCACCTCAGAGCTCCTCTTCATCAGTTCAGAGATTTCCTCCTGCAGCTCCACGATGAAGCCCGCGGCCTGTTCCTCTCGTGTTTTCTGCTTCTCTTGGATGGTGTGGACGAGCTGAGCCAGACCTTCCTCTGCAGACCGGATCAGAGCGCTGAAGACCTGCAGGCCGGCCGTTGTCTCTCGGTCTGCGTCGTCCCTGCTGAGCTTCACCGTCTCTCTGATCTGCTGCACCTTCAGACGCTTCTTCTCCATCAGCTGCTGAACTTCTGCTCCTGTCTTCTGCAGCTCAGCTTTCTTTTGATGGTATTCTTCAATCAGAGGAACGACGCGATGCTGCTTGTGATTCGATTCAGTGCAGAACCGACACACGCACGTGCGATCGGTCCTGCAGAAGAACTCCAGCGGTCGGTCGTGCTTCCTGCACATCCTGTCCTCCAGGTTGTTGCGCGGGTCGATCAGCTGATGTCGCTTCAGGCCTGTGATTCGGAGGTGAGGCTCCAGGTGAGTCTCGCAGTAGGAGGTCAGACACACCAGGCACGACTTGTGGGCCTTCAGTTGGGTCTCGGTGCAGACGTCACAGGGAACGTCTGGTCCGGTGAATCGTCGCTCTGAGATGCAGCTGGTTTTCCTCTGAGCTGAACGTCTGAACTGAGCAGATATCTCAGATATGAAGGTGTTGACCCGCAGCTCAGGCTTCCTGTCGCACACTTCTTTACACAGGGGACACTGACACTGGACATTAACACTCCAGTGTTGGGAGATGCAGCTCCTGCAGAAGTTGTGTCCACATGGGATGGTGACTGGATGAGTGAACACGTCCAGACAGATGGAGCACAGGAACTGGTCCTCTGAGAGGAGACTGCAGGCAGCAGACATGTCTAGAAAACAGAAAGAAATATTTCTCATTCCTCTTTCTTCTGAATTATTTCTTAGAAGTAAGATTATCACACTGTTCTTCATCAAACAGCACATCTGTATGGTTTAAATAAAATGTGTTTCTAAAGATATAAGAAATATATTTTTCAGCAAAAAAGTGTAGCCATGAGGAAATATATATACACACTAATAAATGCTGGGTTAAAAATAACCCAATTTGAGTGATTTCGGTAACACAATGCACGGCCAAAAAGGGACTGGACCAGCCGTGGGATATTATAAACCAGCAGGGTTGGGTTGGGTAATATTTTCTACCTAAAACTGGAGAAAAATTACTACTTTGTTGAATTAAAGCTATCAAAAAGTGCGTTAAAAAATACAACCCAAATTCTGGGTTTTCAGTTATACTTAATAAAATATTTATTGTATTTCAGTTGACTTCTGAATTTAAAAAAAAATGCATCAATGAAATGAAATTATGAAATTAAGAAACAAGTATATCATGTCCCAGCTATGTTTTTATTGCCTCAAGCAAACAATATCATAATTTAACAACCAACTAATAACTAACTAATTTATAACCACTATATATATGTATAGACTATTAACATTGACGGTAACAACAACAACAATAATAATTGTTGGTTGAATGTGCACAATTTTTTTTTTTTAATTGTTCACAATTGTTGGTCAAAGTTTGAAAACTCCTGAACATGAGGAGCTTCACAAGAGGTTTTTATGTTTTTAGAGAGTTGGCGCCAAAGTTGAAAAGAAAAGCAGAACAAACATCCAAACTTACAACTTACTTTTTTTTTACTCACCTGTGTGTCTGTGATGTATTTTTGGTGAACAGAAGAAAAAGTAGGCTTGTTTTCCAGCAGAGACTCGACGGTTTCTGTTCTGCAGAAGAGTTTCTTTCACTTTCATTTCCAGATTGTGGCGGTATCTGAGTCCCGGTCCTCCGGTGCGGCTCCGCCTCTCACTGCGCGCTCATCTGAGTCCCGGTCCTCCGGTGCGGCTCCGCCTCTCACTGCGCGCTCATCTGAGTCCCGGTCCTCCGGTGCGGCTCCGCCTCTCACCGCGCGCTCATCTGAGTCCCGGTCCTCCGGTGCGGCTCCGCCTCTCACTGCGCGCTGCCGGGACAGACTGCCGGAGGATCCGGAAGCTGCCGGTTTAAAAGTGTTGAAACTTTTTAAACGTAAATTGAAAACCCATCTCTTCAGCCATCCTTTTAGATATATTTTTATTTTAATATACGTACTTTTAAAAGTTTATTTTTATCTATTTGCTTTTCCTTCTTTCTTTCCTCCACACTTTCATACCTGTCAGCATCTGTTTAGCTACTTTTACGTACTTTTAATTCCTCTTACCCATCCTATCTCATGTTTTAGCCTTCCTTCTGATGAACTCTAACTTTTATCTTATTTATGCAGTGTCCTCATCTTTTATACTCGTTTTTAGTTTCTAGATCTTAACTCACTCTATTTCACTACTATTATTGTCATTTTAGCTTTAAATCTATCTTTTACATTTGTTTTATCTCCATAGTCTTGCGTGCGTTGTTGTCAAAGTAGTTTTTAAATCAAATTATTTTCCTTTAAATTTGTGTTTTTATTTTATTTTTCTGGTGTAAAAACTGTCTGTCTTATTACTGAACTGTCAATCATCTGTAAAGCACTTTGACCTGCTGGTCAAAAGTGGTATATAAATAAAGTTTGATTGATTGATTGATCAACACGCTGAGGACCCACAATTACACTTTTTAAAATTGTATTCAATTCAGTTTGATTTATTCAGTGCCAAATACAAAACATGGCATCTCAGAGCACAATAAGCGACTTAGTAAAAATCAAGACCTTACAACCGTTCACATGTTCAGTCAAAATATCTTTAAAATGTTTTTCATCAACCTGGAGTAACATCATTAATCCTGTGATGGCGTTAGTGGTGCAGAAAAATGTTCACTTTTATTTGTTCACGAGTAAGTCGAGGCACAACAGACAAACTGTCAGTGAACACACCTTCCGGACAGACTGTTTACTGCTGTCTGCTTCCTCTGACTTGCAGTCATGTGCTACAGAGCGCGCAATCTGCCTCCTGGTGGCAAGTGAAAGAAAAGAACAAATGAAGAGTATATTTTGAAAAAAGTGTTCATATCAAGGGAATTGGGCAGCTACTCATTTGTAGCACAAAATGGATTATGAAATAAAATTCAAATCAAAACTGTTACAAAAAAATTATGTTATGGCAATGGCTTTAGAAATTGGCTTCAGTATTTGTAGCCACACAATTTAAATTATAATTTGGTAATATAATATCCATCCAAAACTTACCATACTCAACATACAAGTTAGAAATATGGTCTATGGGGTCACTCACACACACACACACACACACACACACACACACACACACACACACACATCATTATTACATTTCTAGTTATTTTTGTCTGCAGTCACTTAAGTTACATAAAACACAGATTGTTGACACATGTTGACATGACACTGGATGCTACATGAGATATTTCCCTGTGTTAATGTGCTGCTTCAGTCCTCCTTCCTCGGTTGGCCAAAACATGAGGCCTCTTTTTTTTTTTAGGGGTGTTGGCAACCATTATGAGGCCGATCATCCTGATGAGCATAGAGCTCGGTTTACGTATAAAACTATTAGTGCAGGCCTTTACTGTTGTGCACAAAAAGACTACTAATGGGGCCATTGTGTGAACTACTTAGACTCCATAGCACTGAGCCACCCCCACTGGTTGCTGATTGGTCCATCTCCCAGGGTTGGCTGAGCAAATCTAAATGCCTACAGGGGTTTGGGACTGGAATCAGAGCCAAGACTGACGGTTACGGTTACATACCCAGACCCAGGTTACATACTACTGCCCTCCACAGGATACAAATATACAACTTCAATTCCACATGTGAAAGTACACTTGGTAATAGGCTTATGTTTTATCATTATTCATATGCTCAGCAGCTATTTTTTGTCATTTTACTGTTAGCGATGAGTTTCTCTCAGGAAACTGTCTGTCTGTGTCAGTGAGTATTTTTGGGATCATGTGATGTGACTCAATCTGGGCCACTCAACATGTGTGTGTAACATAAAGAAGTCAAAGGTCAGAGGCTCAGGTTGTAAATTTAAAACAATGCTCTTCCCTGCAGAGTTTCTGTTTCAGTACCTCCTGCGCAGGGTGAGACCGGGGCACCTTGTAGATCTGATCAATGGAATGATTAGATCTACATTTCTGGAGACTGCAGGTTATAAACACATGTGTATTTCTGTCATTAATTCTGAGTTGGTTGTAGAAACCTCTCTGTAATAGTCAGAATATGTTTGCATCATCCTTTCTCATGGTCATTGTGGTGGCGGGGCGTGGTTTGACTCAGCTGCAGGAGGGACTGACTGGGGGAGTGCTTCAGGGAACGGGACGGGAAGAGACTTAATTAGCCCAGCTGAACTCTATTGCTGATTGTCTCTCTCTCCCCCCATATAAACCAGTAGTGACACACCGGAGGAGAGGCTGGAGACATGGACGGACAGAGACAGACGCTGCGGGTGCGCTCGGAGGCACGGCAGCAGAGCGCACAGACTGTGGCTGATCTGAAACTGTGGTAAAATAAAGCCGGTTGAATTGTACCGGTGCTGGCTGGTGTAATTTGTGCAACAAGAACCCACTGTAGTAACAGATGTCCGTTACGGCCATGTCTCCCTGATGGCAAGTGGATCGGACTGGGCACTGTGCAAAAAATTGGGTATGATTCCTTTATTCTTTTGTTTGCTTGCTTGTTTGAATAAATAAATCGAAATGCTATCATGTGAAAAAAGAAACTTTTACCTTCGTCAACCACATACCAGGTGCATCATTGGCCTTTTTGTTTGACTTAATTTAAGTTTTCTTTAAAGGCAGACACATTAAACAAAACCCTTGAAGCAAAAAGACATTCAATCACCCTTTCTTCAAATATCAAAGCAAACTTTCAGCACAATTCAACCGAGGAAGAAGGGGTGTCAATTTGGATGCGCTTTGTGTCCATCAGATTGCAAGGATTAATCATCAACAACAAAGGTATGACTTACTGCCATCTATTTCCCAGAAGAGAAGAATCTTCAGGCCTCTTCAAAAACCTCTGTCGGGTCCGAAGGTTCTCCAGTGAATTTGACTGGCCTGGCCATTTTAATTTGTACTTTTTCCAATAAGGTAAAGACAGGTTTGTGATCTCAGACACTTTCCACCTTCTGGTGTCGAGGAAACATTTGGAGAGAAGAAGCTGCTCGTCCCTCGTCAGTGCTGGTGTTGGTCTGACAGCGTTTGATCTGAGGACGCCGTCACTTCCTCATAACTTCAGAGTCTGAGTCTAGAAGCATCAGAGTGACGTCAGAACCAGTCTAACCTGTGGCAGAGAAACCCCACATCACATGGTGCAGCTCTGCTTTCTGTCCACTAGATGGAGCTGACAAACCAACCAAAGATCATGAGGGTTTAGTGTTCAGGCCTCTGGGTGGAGATTGGGATGGGGTCTAGAAGTGACAGACTGCATGTGGGGCAGGTTGGGGACCTGGGAGCAGGTGAGGAGGTGGGCATGGCTGGAAGGAGACTGGGCATAGAGTGAGAGATTGAGGACCTCTGGTGGGTGGAGGGAGTAATACAGGGAGCAGGAAGGGGGAAGCACGTTTCAACTATAACCTTTAGTGAACATTTAAAGGAAATAGACGAAGCCGGCTGACACATTAACTCTCTCACCTTTCATAACCAATTAGAAATGCTCCAAGCTGACTCTTGAGTTTGACATGAAACACAGTCCAAACTGATGCAATGACACACCACCAAAGTCCCACAGTAACACAAACTAACTCAACGAAGCAGTGGTGGACCATGTTCTGCCAGTTAAAATGACTGGTTTCGTGAGGGAAGTCTGGTGGCTTGGAAGACAGCAATATAACGGCTTGGCTGCTGTGACGATCGTGGCAAAGCAGCCTGTTTCTCCAAAACTGGAGATGTTTGGACCCGCATCCACAGCAGGTAACGCACAACTATGGATAAATGTCTCGTATAACCACAATGCAACAAACCATCGTCCAACTGTCCCTCCAGTCACAGATGCTGACACCCTTGCCCTAATAAAGGCCAGGGTTAAACCAGGCCATCTCCTCAACAGGAAGAGGAATGCTGCCAAATCAGGCTGGGAGTAAGTATACGTGAAGGTTAATGTTCAAAATGTCAATGTTTTGGAGACTTAAACTAGTTCTGACCAATAGGCAGGCGGTAAAGGAAATTGGACTGGAGGGGCAGGTGACTGCAACGCAGGCCTCAAAAAGGTGGGACAATTTGAAAAACAAATATAAGGTAAGGCAGATCATATGGGTTGAACACTAGCATTGGTGGTATATATATTAAATCTTACAAATAAAACAGGCTTACTGTGGCTGCCCAAGCCTTCAGTTGAACAGGGTGGTTGACAACATGATTGAGTGCAGGTGTTTGGCAGGTGGCCAGCTGCAGGTGAGGTGGAGGTGGAATCTGGACAGGCAGGGTTTACCTCCCAAGAGACAGACGGCATGTAAACAAACGCAGACAGACAGGAACACACAAGGGAAATGGAAACAAACAGGAGCCAGAGACGACAATGACAGACACTTAACATGTACGTACGGGTGGACAACCTGAAAATGTAATTCCTCCAACATTAGCTAAAGCTGGCATGGAAGCATAAAAACTGTCCGGGAGCATATTACTGCACCGTTAGTGTAATCAGCAGTACTATAACATCATCATCATATATTTATAACCACACTGTGTCCTCTGATGAATGCAGTCCCTTAATTAGGACACAGGTCATGTCATTGGTTAGTGTGCTTTATCTCCTGTTTTCTTTTGGTCTGTCACTCCACTCTTCTTTCAGGTATCCTGACTGTGTGCCCTCCTGTGAGATTACCTGCCTCTGTTCTGATTGTTTCCACCTGTGTCCAATCGTCTTCAAACACTCGTGTTTCTACTTGGCATGTTTCTATCAGTCTGTGCCAGGTCGTTGTTGTCCATTGTGCTCATTGGTCCAGACATTACTCCCAGTGTTAACAGTTTTCACAGTTTCTGATTCTGATCTTGTAATGGTCACCTAAGTTCACCATTTGTACAGTCACTGTGATGGGGGACATGTCATTTGTTTGCTATCACCTCAGATTGTACATCATTTATTGTCAGTGGCTACAGGGCAAATGGACATGTGTTTTTATGTTTATTTACTTAATAACCGGACTATATAAAGAAGGGAAGTGACGTCACTGGGAGAGCGCTCAGGTGGATGGTGGAGGAGACATCCGGAGAACTATACCTGGCGGGAAGTCCAGGGGATCTTGGAGAAGGGAACCACATCGTGGAATATGTTCCTTGGATTATCCGACATATGGACTTTTACTGCCAGAGGAAGAGTTCTAACTTCTGGATGAACAGCGGTGGGGAGATCTGCGCTGGCTTTGTTTGGAGGCGTTAAGCCGCGGCGGCTCACCACGTTTCACCAGGTATCACACCTTTTTTGGTTTAGAGACTGTTTTTAAAGTCAACAAAGACTATTTATGTTTGTGCACTTGGGGACAGGAGGTTTTTGGGTAGTTTGGGATATTCGGCGGGTATTGTTTGTGTGTTTGTTTGTTATGGCACCCCTCTGTTTGATGATTACCGTCCAGATGGGACACGTCCGAGATGAGCATTTTTTCCCTTTAACATATTGCACCTCTCAACCAACCTGTGTTGCTTTCGTTAATTTATATTTTTGTTTCACATTCTAGGCAGGTAAAGGTGAGGATATTATGTTTAGGTTTTGAGTTTTCTTAGTTGATTAGGAGTTTAGCAGGCTGGAACCATACGGCGGAATTAGGTCCGCCTGTTCCCTTAAAGTAGCGTGTAGCATTTTCCTTACTATCAGTTAGGATGAATTGTTACAATCTGTGTTTGTGACTCCGAGTCTCTCGTCTAACCCTGTGTTGGAACCTAATGCAGGAAACACACAGGTACTGAGGGAAGAGATGAGGCCCTTGGGAAGATCAACATTTTCCTCAGACGTAGTCTATTATCTGAGTTATGAAGACAATCTCTACATGAATAAAATTACAATATATTAGCTCAACATCCAAAACTTGTACTTCCGTGGCCTCTGACATTTCTGTAAACATCGGTGTAATTTCATGAGAGCAGGCGCCGGTCTGACGTATTAGAAGCAATAAAAGGGATGCAAAATACACCATTTAACCGTTTTAATGAATTGAGCAATTATATGTTTTTTGCAATATAAAAATAACTATGGAAGAGAAATTAACAGCCACAATGTCATGTGACAAGTAATTATCATGAGTCATCACTACTATTACAATGTCGAGATGATTCTCTTTATTACAAATGAACAATTTACTCTCCAGTTTAATGGAAATATGTAGTTAACATTATAACAACATAAGTTTAATAAACTAAGAACAAAGGTGCGAGCAGAGAAAAGGCCCTTTGACCATATAGAGATGTTACACTAACTAACAGACCTTGACTTTAGTCAGAGTTAAATGTGTCCCTGCAAATTTAAATGCAAAATATCTGCAACAATATCACAAAATCAGACCAAGAAGTGCAATATGTGTAAACAAAACCATTACTGTGAAGTAAATTAACAGGTAAGAACAACAAGCAACACTTATTTCACTAATGCACAAATACCATGAGTCAACTTGTGAAGCTGCCACCATGTGGTGACAAGGACGACTCTAGGACCCCATAGAACTCTAGGCTGCCCTAATTATGCCTTTGGTACAGTCAGCACATACGACACAACTCGTGAACTCACCACGAGGAGGCCGTTCATATGGACTCTTCTCCTGTACATGATAAAAACGACCCCATTTGAACACATCATGAGCCACATGGAGTGAAAATTACTCTGCAAAGACTGCATACAATATTTAAGGAAACAACAGACTGACACAAATTAGGAGCATTTTCTATCATGGAAAAGACAATAACTTTTACACGTTGGTTGATAGAGTTTTCTGTGGTGGCTAAAACTGTCACAATTATGGCTAAACTCGGAGTGCTTGGAAGTCCTTCCTGAACTCTCCCAGTGACCCTCGACTTTGGCCTAGCATGCAGCCTGTTAGCTTGATGAAGATCTTTAGTCAAGGTGGGCGGGTTATTGTCAAAAGAGTTTTTTGTTGACTTTTAGACAGAGGAGACCGCAGCCAGAATACAAGTTAAAAGGTTTAATCAGCAGTTGATTAATCTTGTACAAGAGGAGCGTTTTAACAATGCACTGACATCATGTGGTTATAGAGTAAAAGGCTCAGAGTATGAGCGTTTACAGTCAGTATTTATGTTACATTACATTTAGCTGATGCTTTTATCCAAAGCGACTTACAATAAGTGCATTTCAACCATATGTCTCTTGTGGGTGTGGTCCTCGTCGACTCAGACGATACATTTCTCTTCAGGCTGAGGTCTTCATAATTATCTATTCGATAAAGGGCCTGTTATTGACTACTTGATGAAAATAACAAGTTGCACAGCAGTGAGCTATCTCTACACGCACAAAGATTTGTTCAAAGACGTGTCTCCATGTATTTTACCATATAAAAATGAAATTCTTATAACAGTTATCAGTGCAGAGGTTCCTGTTCCTGTCCTAGAGTGGTTCACTGATGTTCCTAGAGGGTGGTCCAGCGCCTAGATGTGTCCACCATCACCACGGGCCTCCCCCTTAATATCCAAAAGCATTCCCCCTTTGTTGCCTGCCTCCATCCCATCATCCTGCCAGTCTTTGCCTTCGTGCTTCCTGGCTGTCCTTCAAAGCGGCCTCACCTATCTGTCCAGCCTAAAGGCTCCTGTTCCCTTGCTCTGCAGCTGTCGGGATGCCCACTCAATCTTCAACACCCTTCCAACATTTTTCTTGATATACTTGCATACTTGAGTAAGTCAAAGCACGACTTTTACTGTAAAGTAAAATGGACCTGAACACTTCCACCACCACTGCAGTAATCACAGAGCATCAACAGGGTTCACTAGCAACTGAAAGAAAAAGTTCACCACAAGACGAGTTCAGTGGTATACCGATAATGAGTTTCCAAGTCTGAGAGTTTTGTTAAAAGTCAGACAATGATAAAAAAAAAAAAGAAAAGCTCTTAGGAAGTTCTTATCACTCCAACTCTTCAGCAATCAGCTCTTCCAAATGCATCACATACATTGTGGCTGCAAACTGGATAGTCTGGAAAAGGTGGTGGAGAGGAGGACGCTGAAGAAATTATTATCCATATTGGACCACCCTCTCCACCTGCTGCAGGGACAGGAGATCTTTCCAGATACAGGAGATCTTTCCAGATACAGGAGATCTTTCCTGATACAGGAGATCTTTCCAGATACAGGAGATCATTCCAGATACAGGAGATCATTCCAGATACAGGAGATCTTTCCTAATACAGGAGATCTTTCCAGATACAGGAGATCATTCCAGATACAGGAGATCTTTCCAGATACAGGAGATCTTTCCTAATACAGGAGATCTTTCCAGATACAGGAGATCATTCCAGATACAGGAGATCTTTCCAGATACAGGAGATCTTTCCAGATACAGGAGATCATTCCAGATACAGGAGATCATTCCAGATACAGGAGATCCTTCCTGATACGGGAGATCCTTCCTGATACAGGAGATTGTTCCTGCCCACCGCTATCAGACTATACAATAACTCACCCCTCGCCAAATCCATCACACAACAATGGCACCATTGCACTGTTTATTTTATTTTATTTTATTTTATTTTATTTTATTTTATTTTATATTATTCTATTTTATTGTGTAGAATGTGCATTTTTTTTTAAAATATTATATTTAATATTTTGCCCTGTATATGCTGCTGGAACGTAAAAATTTCCCTCTGAGGGATTAATAAAATATCTATCTATCTTTGTTGAGGCCCGACATTCCCGCCTTGCCTTTTATACTGGGAATATTAGCTCAAGCATATGGACAAAAGGCTTTCATTAACCTCCCTCTGAACTTCCAGACCATAAAAAACATTCTTGATTTTAAACGTTCCCAGGATCAAAATCACTTTTATCATCTTTTAGCAACTCCAGCTGTCAAAGAATCTGCACATCTCCGACGGATTAAAGTTAAAAGCACCAGATGCCGAGATGAACGATGGCCTTTGTCTTCCCATTCTCTCCATTAAAAAAAGTGACCTTAAGATCCTTCTCAGACCTGTTCTCGTCACATTCCTGAAATCATAAATTTGACCATCTCCAGGAGCCATGATTTGCTCTCCCTAATCCATGCAGGCATCATCCAGGCATATGCGGTCGCCTACCTGGATGATGTCATCATCCACAGCACCACATGGGCAGAGCATGTGCAGCGAGTGGGCGTAGTGCTGGAGTCTCTGAGGCAGGCTGGGCTCACCGCCAACCCAGTGAAGTGTGCAGTTGGACGGAGGGAGGTACGGTATCTGGGGTACCACTTGGGCGGCAGGCAGGTGCACCCTCAGGTGGACAAGACTGCTGCTATCGCAGCCTGCCCGCAGCCCAAGACTAAAAAAGAGGTGAGGCGGTTCTTGGGGCTGGCAGGTTATTACAGGCGGTTCATCCCGGACTTTGTGGATCTGACCAGTCCTTTGACCGACCTGACCCAGAAAGGTGCCTCAGATCCGGTCCAGTGGACGGAGCAGTGCCAGTGGGCGTTGGCAGCCTGATTTTTCTGATCGTCTCTCTCTCCCCATAAAACTAGCAGTGAGACACCGGAGAGGAGGTGTGCGTGGCGGCACAAACAAACGTTAAGATGGACCAGGCATTTGCACAGACACGGTGGCAGGGTCGATTAAACTGAAAATTTAACCGATTGAACTGAGACCGGTGCTTGAAGTGTGATTTGTGCCCGAGAACCCACCGCAGTAACGGACTCTCGTTACACAGGGGAAAATATATTTTTTTTATTTACTGTTGAATGAAGTTCTGAGTGTGTAGCCAGATTGCATGATAGCTAAGTGCTGTGGGTTAAAACGTTGGACCATGTTTAGCCGAGCGCTAACTGAAGTTTTTTTTCTTGGCTTGGCACCAGAATTAAGTGGTCAGATCGTAAAAAAGGTGTTCTGTGTTTCTCAATAACTGCAAGTTTTAAAAAAATGCCTGTTAGGTATAAATGATAGATATAACGGAGCTCTGGAGTGGCCACAGAGAGGAAAACAATCTAAATAGAATGCAATCTGAGGTAAATACTTTCTTTCACTCAGCCATGGCCGAGTGGTTAAGGCGATGGACTAGAAATCCATTGGGGGTCTCCCCGCGTAGGTTCAAATCCTGCCAACAACGGTAGAATGTCTTGTTTAATGGAAGAGGCACTTCAAAGTCTGAAATCTTGGTTCATGTTCAGATTATGTTCACATTCTCATGGCCTTCACCGACAGCAAATCCTCCTTATCGGTTGTTCTTCATCCGACCTTAGCCTCCATGAAACTATTTGGCAGAAGAAGGAGTTGACAAGATGTGATCGGTGGAGGCAAAGTCCAGACTGCTAACCATTCCACCATGGAACCCCCGTTGTTTCCTTGATCCTATGGAGAAGACGAGGTATTTGAAGTTTATTAGAAATAATTTGAAAGCCGTTGAATGACTCGGTGCGGACCATGTAAGAAACTTTTCCCCAACTGTGGAGAGTGACTCCAATTGAAATCTTGGTGGCAGCTGGACTTCAAACAGCACTACAGGTAAAAAAAGGAAACCATTTTCAAACTCTCCAGACGTTTTTGGTCTTGCAAATTGACTTACACTGGTGACAGTGTTCTTTCACTGGTATCTCCTCTCAAAATCAGGTCCCACCGAGATTTGAACTCAGATCGCTGGATTCAGAGTCCAGAGTGCTGACCATTACACCATGGAACCTCAGCCCAAACCTGGTGTACTATTTCGGAATAATTTTTCACAGGAGAAAGCGAGGATGGAAAAGTAGCAAAAGTAGCCTCTGAAGATTACGTGCGAGACCCACCCGGCCATTTTGCGAGTCGCTATGGTTCAAATAGTCATGGTCAGATTGAGTCTCGGGTCGTTGACCCACCCGGCCATCATGGGAGATGTTAGGGTCACGGGAGTCGCAGTGTGAATGAGTGTTTAGAACCTTGGGGAGGGATCTAAGGACTTTATTGGAAGTAGCTGCTAATTGGTGTCTTTAACCACCTACCTTGTGAAGTGATGGTGTTTCCAGTCCGAGGTACTGTACGTGCTTTCTTTCGCTCCTCTTTCAATCCATCTGTCTATTGTGGGACAAATGTGCAAGTAATTAGTAGCTTACTTTCCTCAATTGAGTGTCCATTCCCCTCATCCAGTTTGGGTAACCACACGTTTCGAGTGCTTCCCTCGTGTGGTTCCCCTCCTTCTCCTTGCCCTTTGCCCTTATAGGATAGTTATTGTGTAAATTTAGCAGCGATGGTGGTATAGTGGTGAGCATAGCTGCCTTCCAAGCAGTTGACCTGGGTTCGATTCCCAGCCATCGCAGCGTCTTTCTTCTTGTGGTTTAAAGACAGGTAGAATTGGGCCGACTGTCGTAGTGTTGACATGTTCCGTCAGAGGCATTCTTCATGTCAAAGACTGTCAATGCTATGTGTTCTTTCAGTCCTTTATCAGGAAATTAAGACTCGTAACCCCTGTTGAAAGTGACAGAAACACTCCGCACATACTGCAATGAAAAAAGTTCATCGGTTGGAAGACATTTCCCAGATTTTACCGTACTGTGACACTTTCCTGTGCAGTTTATTTCTGACTTGCTGCAGGGGATGTAGCTCAGTGGTGGAGCGCGTGCTTTGCATTTATGAGGCCCTGGGTTCGATCCCCTGCATCTCCAGAGCGTTTGTTTGATGGCAGTAATTAAGCTTTTATTTATTTCCCATATTTGGGGCGGAGCATAATAAGTAACGAAATATGTATTTCCGAAGGTGAGAGTAGTTAAGAACCACTCCACCTAGATCTCTGGATGTGGCCATGACATGCCCCGCCCCACCAACCTCTGTCCTGTAGTTGTTGTGGCCGAGTGGTTAAGGCGATGGACTAGAAATCCATTGGGGGTCTCCCCGCGTAGGTTCAAATCCTGCCAACAACGGTAGAATGTCTTGTTTAATGGAAGAGGCACTTCAAAGTCTGAAATCTTGGTTCATGTTCAGATTATGTTCACATTCTCATGACCTTCACCGACAGCAAATCCTCCTTATCGGTTGTTCTTCATCCGACCTTAGCCTCCATGAAACTATTTGGCAGAAGAAGGAGTTGACAAGATGTGATCGGTGGAGGCAAAGTCCAGACTGCTAACCATTCCACCATGGAACCCCCGTTGTTTCCTTGATCCTATGGAGAAGACGAGGTATTTGAAGTTTATTAGAAATAATTTGAAAGCCGTTGAATGACTCGGTGCGGACCATGTAAGAAACTTTTCCCCAACTGTGGAGAGTGACTCCAATTGAAATCTTGGTGGCAGCTGGACTTCAAACAGCACTACAGGTAAAAAAAGGAAACCATTTTCAAACTCTCCAGATGTTTTTGGTCTTGCAAATTGACTTACACTGGTGACAGTCTTCTTTCACTGGTATCTCCTCTCAAAATCAGGTCCCACCGAGATTTGAACTCGGATCGCTGGATTCAGAGTCCTGAGTCCAATTTTGACCACATCCCATATAATGATATTTTTTTGACATTTTGGGCAACAAACTATAGTATTATTATTATTATTATTATTATTATTATTTTTTATAGTTTGGATAAAATGCTGTTGTATGACATATTTATGCTATTTTGAACCACACGCTTTACTGTGACATTTTTGTCACAATTTGAGCCACTTACTACATGTTCCACCCTTCAGTGGCTTTATGACATGTTATTTTACATTGATGACCACATGCTTGAAGTAAGACATTCTTATGACATTTTATGTAATTTAGGACATGCTATCCTACGATTTTTTTTTTGACATTTTGGACAACATACTATGACTGATTTTTCTTTTTTGCGACGACATACTATAGTTTCGCCTATTTTTTGACATTTTGGACGACATACCATACTATGACAATTTTATTCCATTTTCAATTTTATTCCATTTCATCCAAAATATTCACAATGTCATTTTCGTTTGACATTTTATGAAATTTAGGCCGACATACTATATAGTATGACATTTTGGATGACATTTTCTATCATTTTCCATCACATTTTTGACCACTTGCTATATTGTTATTTTTATTAAATTTTTGACCACATGCACATGCATTGCATGACATTTTCATAATATTGTGGACCACATCCTTCCCTGACCAACCTTATTTCTGGCATGTTCTCTGTCGGTGCTTGCAGCGTTTCACAGCCCTCCAGTGATTTTCTTGTTTAGGTGTCCGTTAAACACCAACTGAAGGCCTGGTGGGTGGAACTGCGAAGATCCTTCACAATACTGAAACGGATCCATTTTCTGTTGGCTCAGTTAGGGATGTGAGGCACTTGCAAATTTAGTTTGGTGGTTCCAAGTACAGCAGAAGCATCATGCTCATATTTAATCAACATTTTGCATTTGTTCTCGATGCTGACTGTTTTGAGCACAGCAGTGAAGTGTAGAGCAATGGGCTGAAGACTTTAGGAGCCTACATATAATAACTAATGCAATTTTTTAGTTACAGAAACATTTAAAATTTAGTAGCTTTTACTCATTTTAATTGAGTCTTTACTAGGTATCTTGAGTGTGAATGGGAGTCTGCCCATCCAGTCGACATGTGCTTTGTGGACTTGGAGAAGGCTTTCGACCGGGTCCCCCGGGGTTTTTTGTGGGGGGTGCTGCATGAGTATGGGGTGCCGCACCCGTTGCAACGGGCCATTCGGGCTCTGTACAACCGCAGTAGGAGCTGTGTTCGTATCCTCTGCAATAAGTCAGACTTGTTTCCAGTGTGTGTTGGCCTCCGGTGGGCGTGGCCTCTGCCAGGGCTGTCCTTTGTCACCGATCCTATTTGTGACCTTCATGGACAGGATATCTAGGAGCAGCCGGGGGGAGGAGCATGTCAGGTTCGGGGGTCTCCAGATCACATCTCTGCTGTTTGCAGACGATGTGGTCCTGTTGACCTCTTCAGACAATGACCTCCAGCACTCACTGGGGCGGTTTGCAGCCGAGTGTGAAGTGGCGGGGACGAGGGTTAGCACCTCCAAATCTGAGGCCATGGTTCTCTGCTAGAAACCGGTGGATTGCATGGTCTAAACGATGCAAAGATATTAATGCAACGACCTCAGTGTAAGAAATATGGAAACGTATTTGGCTATCTCCGAGCCCTTATCACTTCCAAAAAGTAGGAACACTCTTCCAAATATTATGTCTAACAGTAACATTAGAAATTCAACTAACGTTATTTCAAAAAAAAAATTGAAAAGTCCTGAAGAGTAAATGAACAGTAATTTGTATATAGAAAATCAGTTCAGAAACTGTTTATTGATAAAATAATCAAACTGAAAAAAACACGATTAGCTACTTCAGAAAATGAATTGGCTTACAAAGCCAAGGTGTCACATTGATGCTAAAATCATGTAAAAATCCAATATTGCCATAAACAGTTCTGCTCAATGATTCACCACACTGCCCATAATGACCTTATAAATATAGAGCTGTAAAAGATCTGGAGTTTAATGACAAAAGCCCATTTGTGAAGAATTTCTGGAAAACCTTTCATTACTGAAAATATTGACAAATGGTTATTTCTTATTTTGGAAGAATGTTTTGTTTTGTCTCCTGAATGAACAGAAAAACACTTATGTACATGATAATATCCATAACATCATATCCATAAATGTAGATTTCCAGGTACAAAGCTGAGATTTATCGCCTTCAACAAAGAGTTCAAGCAATACATTCACTGTTTTCTACACTCTCTAAAGTAAAAAGCAATTCAAACTGTATTAGTTTGCACTAGGTTAAAGATTTTAGTATAAATCTTTATC